>NC_133620.1:93173927-93186427 GCF_048593235.1 Sminthopsis crassicaudata | reverse complement strand
ATTTGGACAAAAATTGATATGTAGCTTAATAAGACCTTCCACACCTTGGGCTCTGTTTGCATAATTTGTGAGAACCCAACATCACCTTCATACACAAGAAAGTATCAGAGTAAGATAAAATAAATTATAAAACTTTCTGAATAGAATAAAAATTGATCAAACAAGACAACACAACCAATCACATAAAACTGACTGTAATAGGACATGGTATCCTGGTGTATTAAAGAACGTTATTTTCTTCTCTTACAACCATTACTTTTTTGAAAAACTACAAGGAACCAGAATTTGAAGGAACATCATAAAGGTCAGTGTATTTGGAAAGTATTTTTAAGATCTTCATAGGCATCCTTAAAAAGATCTTGCAGAAGAATCGAGGCTTTTTGAGGAAATTAATGCAAGGACTGTATTCTTTCCTGATTTTCCTTTTCTCATTACAGCTTGCCAAGTTGGTCTTGTGGTCCCTTTCCAAAATATAGTCTTTTGGATTTCTTGCTATTTCATATTTTCTGATGTTTTATAAGGCAAAACTTTTTAAATGGGTGAATCATCCTTTGTGTACACTGAAGTTTTCTTTCCTGATCCCTTTAACACATTACATTGTTGCTTCACAATGACAGAAAGCTTCAAAGTTTTGACCTGAGAGACTCGAAGGCACAACATACCGAGTTTGATCTGGAATACAACAAATCTTTCCGTTTCCAAGTCCTGAATTTTGTCTTATAGTAATGAACTAGATGAAAACATTATTAGTGCATCATCCTTTCCTTTTATCAGATGGTCTAGATTTTTAATGGATTGAATATGTAGTATAATGGTCAATAATGATACTGAAATTTTCTAATGGAATGTTGCAGAGGTCACATTATATAATGGGTTCAAAAATAATTCATTATAAAAAACCTTGGATTCAGAAAAACTTATCTGCTGATGTTGGCCCAGAGTAAGAGTGATGGGAAAAGTCTAGGGGACAAATTAAGGATAGCTGCTAAAGGAGCTTTAATCAGACTTTATCTGGAAACAGACTTAGTGATTCAAGTTATGTTTTATTTTGGGTTTTGTATGTTACCTATCTGTTGTAAGTTGTTTAATGTGTTCACATGGATATAAAGGACTATTAACTGAAATACTGGACTTGAAAACTGAATCAGTTTAAGTTGTGTTGCCTATAGTTTGAAGAATGTAGTTATCTCCTAGAACAATTCATTCTAAGTCCATGTTGGGCTTCTTATTAAACTAAGATTTCACAATAGGGAAAAAAGACACTAGGGATAGCTTACCATATAGGGAGTTTAATCTCCCTATACCCATTGTGACTGTGGAAAGAGATTTAGAGAGATAGAGTTCTGTTGTATTTATTGTTTTCTGACTCTACAGACATACCAAAAGAAAAAGAAAAAACATCATAAACTCTAAAAAAAAATCATTTGACTTTGTAGAACAAAGCAAGGTATCTTTCATGCTTTTAATAGTCCTCTAGTTATCATATCAAGGCATAAAATAGAGAGACATGACCACTCAATGTATACAACACTGTCATGAGAAATGATGTGCATAAAGTCCAGATGGAATAGGTGATGTTCTCCAGATGTTCCTGCCTGAAGATGACATTGTGCTGATTGAAGCCTTCGAATAAAGTAAGGTCTCTTCAATGTTTTTCCAATACAATGTAGTCTCAATGACAGTAATGATTGTTAGTTACTATTTTTATATCTCGAGCACTGACACTGTTTTTGAAGTAATTACTAAATATTCATGGATTTAATTTGAATACATGACCACCCCCCAAAAAGTTTAGTTGTATAATCCACATAGGAAAAGTTAATACTTTTTTTTTCTGGTTTATATATATGTACTTAGTTGATGATGGTGATCATGATGATGATGATGATGATGATCATGATCAAACTAGCTTTACTATTTGTTTACTATTAAGTAATGATAATTTTAACCAAAGCACCCATTCTCTAGCCTTCACTTTCTTCAAAGATAAGATAAACCTTGGGAAGAGATTAGACTTGATTTATGAATTCTAATTTTTATTAGTTCTCTATATGTGAACACTTATTAATGCTAATTGACTAACTGATTGATACTTTGATAGCTTGAACATACACTGCAAATAGATAATAAGAGTGCCAAGACCAAATAGGAGGTTAGAAATCTGAAGTATATTTGGGAAGTTATACTGTTCTTTCAATTGTTCCAATATTTTCCTTGCCTTGAGAGACCATCTTTTTAAATGTACTCTAGGGAAATGGTGCTATGGATCTACAAACTAGGGTAACCAAATGGCTCAACAAACACAACACCAGGCCTGAAATCAGCAAAAACTGAGTTCATATCTGGCCTCAGACACTGAACCTAAACAAGTCATTTAACCCTGTTTGTCTCAGTTCCTCATATATAAAATGAATTGGAGAAATAAATGGCAACTTATTCCAGTATTTTGGACAATAAAACCTAAGTAGCATCACAAAGAGTCAGATGTGACTGAAACTGGACAACAAACAATTGATCAAAACTTTAAGTGTATATATGTCTAAACATCCAGAAGAAAACAAATTCAAATATCAAGAAACCAGTCAGGATCTCACAAGATCTAACTGTTTGTTACAAATGAAAGGAGATCTTGGAATATAATATTCTGAAAGGCAAAAAATATAGGATTACAGGCAAAAATAATTAAAATAATCCTGCAAATTATGAGTACAATCCTTATTATATATATAAGGGTGATATAAGGATGGGATGATTGATTTATTCAATCTTCCCCGCTTAAATTAAGTAATAAAATGTTCAATCAATCTTCCAGATGTTTTTAAAGTCCTCTTTATTGTGACAAGAATTATTTATACAGGCCAAGAAAAATTGGTTAAAACCCAGGGATTAAGGTGAGAGGAAATGAATTTGAGAAGCAAATATGACATTCCAGCACATGAAGCAAAAGCAGTTCTGAGCAGTGTTAAGAAAAGGAAGATATTGAAGAAAGTCATCAGTTCTATAGGCATCTGGGAGTAGAAGACCAAGACTAAGTAAAGTCCTGAGAAAAGTGAGCTCTTTCACTGACTTCTCCTCCTACTGCTGGTCAATACACAGAAAACAGAATATAAATTGTGTGTGACAAACTGAATTTGCCTAAACCACAAAGAGGTCAGGAATAAAGTATAGATATCTATCTATATATAGTTGTTAGCAGAGAATCCAACTCTGTTTAAAATTTTAGAATTTTCCTAACAGGTGTGTTAGAGCAATTGCACCTAAACTCATTTTTAAATTAAAAATAAACTAAGATAACTAATAAGCTCATGAGAAGTGATAGAACTTAGGGGGCCTTATATCATTGCTCACATCTATTAAGAGTGGGAAGAGTATATCAAGAGTTTCTTGAATTTTGCCACTCATGACCCTTTTCATCTGAGAAATTTTCACATCACCCCAAATATATAGGTATCTAAAATAGGTAAACAAATCTAAAATTACTGATTATACACTCCCACATTCAATTATGCAATCCCATATGGGATGATAACCCACAATTTAAGAAGCTTTAGAATATATGATCATGAAGGAAGGGGTGGTAAGAATGGGCATCAGATGAATGTTGTTCTCATCTGAAATGAACAAAAAGGAGTTGAACACACAGAGTTTTTTAGAGAAATACATCAAACTCAATAGACAATAAGCAAGAATTGAAAGGGATTAGTTTATGTAGAAGGATAATACCCAGGAAAGAATAGCACTAAGTAAAACAAACTCTGATTTTTAAGGGTGGAATAAAAGGGGAAGCAAAGAATTAGAATCTAAGATGTTGTCCATATGAGCTTAGCATATACGTTGGATAATGGTTCATATATATATATATTCTTTCTTTGAACCGTTAGTTGTGAAATTCAAGCATTGCCTATTCCTACCTCACTATTTTCCACTGCTTTTACTTGCATACCTCTTTTACATGCAATACTTTCTTCCATTTTTCCTTCCCTTCCCCTTTATCTGGGGCAATCAAGCATTCCTCTCTTACCCATCCTTTTTTTCTTTTCTTTTTAGAACTTCAACCCAAAATAATTAATTTATTCCATACCCTCTTTGTAAGCTCTTTCTAACCTGTGGGTGTAATGCAATATATTTTATTAATGGGACTAAATTTTTGCCTTTCTTTGTATCCCTAGAAATTATTGTGGTCATGTGCAAAAATGTTTGTGGCAGCTTTTTTTGCAGTGGTAAGAAAACTGAGTGGATGCCCATCAGTTGGAAAATAACTGAATAAATTATGGTGTACGAATGTTATAGTATATTATTGTACTATAAGAAATGATCAGAAATGTTCAAAGGATATAAACAGACAATTCTCAGATGATGAAATTGAAACTATATCCACTCATATGAAAGAGTGTTCCAAATCACTATTGATCAGCGAAATGCAAATTAAGACAACTTGAGATACCACTACACACCTGTCAGATTGGCTAAGATGACAGGAACAAATAATAATGAATGTTGGAGGGGATGTGGGAAAACTGGAACACTGATACATTGTTGGTGGAGTTGTGAAAGAATCCGGCCATTCTGGAGAGCAATTTGGAACTATGCCCAAAAAGTTATCAAACTGTGCATACCCTTTGATCCAGCAGTGCTGCTACTGGGCTTGTATCCAAAAGAAATACTTAGGAGGGGAAAGGGACCTGTATGTGCCAAAATGTTTGTGGCAGCTCTTTTCATAGTGGCTAGAAACTGGAAGATGAATGGATGTCCATCAATTGAAGAATAGTTGGGTAAATTATGGTATATGAAGGATATGGAATATTATTGTTCTGTAAGAAATGACCAGCAGGAGGAATTCAGAAAGGTTTGGAGAGACTTACATCAACTGATGCTGAGTGAAATGAGCAGAACCAGAAGATCGCTGTACACGTCAACAACAATACTGTATGAGGATGTATTCTGATGGAAGTGGATATCTTCAACATAAAGAAGATCCAACTCACTTCCAGTTGATCAATGATGGACAGAAACAGCTACACCCAGAGAAGGAACACTGGGAAGTGAATGTAAACTATTAGCACTACTGTCTTTCTACCCAGGTTACTTATACCTTTGGAATCCAATACTTAATGTGCAACAAGAAAATTGGATTTACACACATATATTGTATCTAGATTATACTGTAACACATGTAAAATGTATGGGATTGCCTGTCATCTAGGAGAGGGAATAGAGGGAGGGAGGGGAAAATGTGGAAAAATGAATACAAGGCATAATGTTATGAAAAAATTACTCATGCACATATACTGTCAAAAAAAATTGTGATTATAAAATTAATAGAAAAAGAAATGATCAGCAGGATGATTTCAGAGACTTATGTGAACTGATGCTAAGTGAAGTGAGCAGAACCACAAGATCATTGTATACAGCAATAGTAAGATTATATGATGATCAATTCTGATGAATATAGCTCTTTTTCAGCAATGAGATGATTCAGGCCAGTTCTTGTGATGAAGAATCTTAACTGGGTTTAATATAAATCCCTTTTTCCTTGAGATTCCTAATCTTAAACCCTTCATAGCTTGTTTCTAATTTTCTTTTCTTTCCTCCAGAGTTCCCTCCCTCTCAACAGAAAGCTTAGACTTAGATTTTGCTTGGGAAAAAATGAAATAATATACCATAATAAAATAAAAGAGTAACGAATAAAAGTGATATGAAAAAATGTTAAAAATGGAAAGGAAATAACATCTGGAATAATATCAATATATCTATGTAAAATCAAAATATAAATCATAGAAATAAATAATTTCATTAAAGATAATTATTTCAATGAAATAACATTAAAATTTATGAGATGCAGCTAAAGCAATACTCATGAAAAGTTGAATTTCCAAAAAGTTATACTAAAAATAGAAAAACAGAAAGTCAATTAAATGACTATATATTTTTAAAGGTTAATGTTAATGTATACATATATTGTATTTAATTTATACTTTAACATATGTACCATGTATTGGTCAACCTGCCATCTAGGGAAGGGGGTGGGGGGAGGGGAAGAGAAAAATTGGAACAAAAGGCTTGGCAATTGTCAGTGCTGTAAAATTACCCATGCATATATTTTGTAAATAAAAAGCTATTTTTAAAAAAGGTTAATGTTAAAAATAAATACAAAAAAAATCTTGAAAATTTGAGAATGATAGGAAAAAACAACTTGAAATTAAATAGAACTTTAGAGCACATTAGCCCCAAGAGTTAACTTAAGGTACTTTGGTAAGAAAATTAACTTGAGTTAGACAAGTTAGACAAGATTTACTATCCTCAAATTTATAAGCCACTAGGTAACCTGATCCAGGGAAGGGAAACCAAATTACCAAAAATAACATGTGAATAAGATAGATTCATAATGGAGCATAAATGAAAAATACATCAGAAAATATTATTTACCAGAAAAACAGATTTCAAAGGAAGTTGAGAAGCATAGACAAAAATTGTAAAATACTCAAAACAACAAAATAAGAAAATGAGATTTTGATTAATCAAATCTGAGGGGAGGAAATTGAGCCAATTATACATTTACTGCTAAAACAATAAGTAAATTTAGATTTACAAGCAAATTCTATCAAACATGTAAAGAGCATTTAATATGTATGTTATAAAAATTAAGCTCAATAATAGAAATAGAGAACATTCTTCCAAAATTTTTTTGTGATAAAAATATGGTCCTGATATTCAAGCCATTGAGAGATGTATGAAAAAAGCATATGTCAAAGTCACTAATGCTTTTAAAATATTATATAAATTATATAAAATTGTATAAATCTCCATAGGGAGACATTATAGATATATAACAAGATTTTAATTTACTATGACCAAATTGAATTTATATTAAGGTTGGAAGGATGGATCATCATTAAGAAAATAGGATTAACATATAAACTATAAAAATAAGAGAAAATACGTGATTTTGTCAATAAATTTTTTTTAAAAGTTTGTAAAAAAGTTTGTAAAAGTAGCACTAATTTATGTTAAATCCCCCTCCCCTCCAAAAAGCATATAATACACATGAAGAGGCCTTTTATACAATCAAGAGCCATCATTATTTGCAAAAGAACAATAAAAGAAATATTCTAAGCATATGCAGGGGTAAAACAAGGTGGTCTCTCTTCATTTTTATTTTATATAATTTTCAAAATGCAAGACAAGAGGAGAACTATAAAAGTATAAACAAAAGTTGATGAGAACATAATCCTTTATTTTCAGATGACATGAAAATCAGTGAAGAAACCGACAACTAATAGTTTTAGGAAGACAGCAGTATTCAAAATAAATTTACAAAAAAATTAATATCATTTCTACATAGGACAAAACTAAAAAGAAATTTTAACAAGAAAAATCAGTTTAAAAAACCATGAAATGCATAAAAATCTCATAATACAGCATCCATTGCACACACAAGATTTAGAAATACAACTACTATTCATAGAAATACATATACTCTTCATAAAAATAGAAAAAAAATTTAAGTAAATTGAGAGCCAGTTACTCTCCTGGATGTCTCTTTTCTCTGCCACTGCTCAGACATTCCTTTAGTCCTCAAAGGTGTAATAGAAAGGCCAGGCTGCTCTAACCCCTCAAATCCAGATCCTCAAAATCTCTCCCTCTAGTTCTAAGATAGTTTCTCCCTTTTATACAAATTGGTTAAGGAATAACTCGGTTTTGCAACATAAAGGTGGTTTTGATTAATTACAGATATATAAACCTTGTTTCCCCTCAGTCTAATTGTCTAAATTTTTATTCAGTAAAAAGCGTTCACACTTAGGTAAGGTATCAAAACTAAAATGGGTAGTTTCAACACCATCTTGTGTGTGTGTGTGTATGTGTGTGTGTGTGTGTGTATGTAATGTGTGTGTTATGTGTACGTGTGTATGTACGTGTATATGTACAAATATATGTATTATGTGTACATATATCTAGTATATATACAAATATCTATCTATATGTATGTATATATAAAGCCCTAATTAATAATAATAATAAGTATTTAATATTATTTTAAGGTTTGCAAAGTGGTTTACAAATATATATTTTTTTCTAAACAACAACTCTGGAAGATAAATGCTATTATTATTCCTAATTTATAGGTGAGGAAATTGATATGCAAAAGTTAGATGATTTATTCAGGGTCACATAGTAAAAATACATAAGGCTGGATTTAAACTCTGTTCTTCATGATCTGAAATCAAAAACTCTAAACACTGTGCCACCTAGGTTCTGAACCATACTATCACATCATTAACAACCTACTAGACATCTGCAACCTATTGTCACCTAAGCATCTCAAATAAGTATGTTCAAAATAGAACCTATTGTTTTTTCTTTAAAACTCTCTCCTCTTCCTCACTTTCCTCTTTCTCTTGAAGGTACCACAATTTTTCTAGTTACTTAGATTTATAACCTCAGTTCATTCATATTTAAATCTTATTTTTCCATTATCTTATCCTTCATATTCAAATTAATGGGTAAGTCTTAACATTTATTTCTACCTCTATAACATTTCTCATATATATTCCCTTTTCTCCATTCAAAAAGCCACCATCCTAATCCTGGCCCTAATGACTGCTCATTTCTATTCATTATCTCTCACTAACTAAGGGACTAATAGCCTCCTCTAACCTCTCTTTTCATGATCCACTCAGCTGCAAAATTTATATTTCTAAAACTTGGGTATGACCACTTTATTCCCCTGTTTAAAAGGCATCTGTTAGAACCTATTTCCTTAAGTATAAAATGCAAACTTCTCTGTTTGGCCTTAAGAAGCCTTCACAATTTGGTGTCAATCTCCCTTCATAAGCTTATTAAATACCTCTGAACTCTATGTTCCAAATAAACTGGGATTTGCTGTCCTCTCTTCTTTCCCTATCTCTTCATTTGCAAAAACTACCTCCTCATACCTAGAATGCATTCTTTTTTCACCAATCCCTAGTTTCCTCTTATAATAATTCTATTTTCTCTCATAGACCCCTTTGGCAGTCTAATGAAATCTATAGCTTACATCTTAAAATAATGATTTTAAATACATAAAATAAAATATGTATGATTATAAAGAAAATCAGTTATATTAAAATATATTAAAAATTAAGAAATTTTTAAAAGTTCATAAGAACCTTTGCCCTAGAGAAAGTCTACACATTCAGTTGCCTGTTTTCCCTTCACATACCCTGAAATGACCTTGCAGCTATTTCTGTGTAATTTATGACTACTATGTTCATGTTGTTTTATACTAATAGACTATAAGCTCTTTGAGGGTAGGGAATATTTCTTTTTTGATCTTTTGATCTTTAGAACCTGATACATAATGGAAACTTAAATGTTTATTGAGTAAATGAATGGATTTAAGACATTCTTAATTTGGCTCCACCCAAAATATTTAGCTTTATCCCATACCATTCTCCTTGTATTCTATCTCAATCAATCTGGCCTAATCTCTATTGGTCTCTATCTCTATAATCCTTTTGCCCCAATTTTGCCATTACTCATATTGTTCCCCAAGGTTGAGACAGATATTTTTCTGTCCAATATCCATCTATTGATGAAAATCTTTAAATCTTTCCTTTAAGACTTGACTCCTCCATAAAATTATTTCCAGACTAGGCCCCCAAAAACTTTCTTCCAGCACTTTGCTTAGACATCTCATTTTAGTCTCTCTCATCAATTTATTTGCACCTACCAGGGAAGCTAGATGGCATACTGGATGGAGTCCTGGATCTGGTGTCATGATCACTTTGGCTCGATTCCTTGCCTTGCTTTTTTTCTGTAAAATGGGAATAGTAAAAGCCAGGGTTATTGTGAGGATAAAATAAAAGAATATTTGTAAAGCATTTTGCAAATATAAAAATTCCACATAAATACTAGATATTCTTATTATTATACTTGTCTTTCTTTCCTCCTTTTTCTTGTAAGATCTTTGAAAGCAGGGTTTGTGTCCTATCTTTGTATTTCTCACACTTGATGTAACACCTTTCACATAGCAGATGCTGCTTAAAAATTAAATGGCATTATATCCTTCAAAGATCCTGTTTTATCTCTATTTCTTTTTCTATGGTCCACGCCTCTCTGGTTACAAGAAGCTGAAATTATATTACTTTGTGAAGAATAAAAAAGGGAAATCAAGAAATTATCCCTTCAAGAGAGAAGTATAATTTATGCAGATCAGAACTGCAACAAGGTCAGTAGTCACCCCCAGTGGAACACACAGAGAGGTACAACAAAGTAATATTTTAATTACTTTTTTATAAATGCACATATTTTTAATACCAGAAAATTCTACTCTCCATGGATCTTGTACATATTTATTTTATGATGAGTCAAGCATTGAAATGAATGCTTAAAACCTGCCAAAGACAATAGTAAGAATACTCTTTTGAAAATTAATATCATGTTCATACTTTCTTGGGGACATGGCATAATGGGGAAAGTGATTTTAATGTTTGACTAAGTATGAAATTTTTTTTTAAACCTTGTCATATCAATAATACAGATGCATACAAACTAAGCATAATTATGTAAATTGTACAAACCTTTAGTTTCTGTACTTCAAGTTGCTTCCCACTCCAGGCCATCTTTTACTGTTCAGTTGGATCTAACTCTGCATGACACTATGGACTTTGTCCATGGAGTTATTTTTGATAAAGATAGTGGAATAGTGTGTCATTTCCTTCTCCTTTGTCCCTGTTTTAAAGATGAGTAATTGAAGCAAATGGGAATCAAGTAACTTTCTCAGAGCCACACAACTAGTCAGTATCTGAGGCCAGATGTGAACTTGGATCTTTCCGACTCCAGACCTGGTTCTCTATCCATTGCATCACCTAGCTGACCCAGTCCATACATCACTCAGCTACAGAAGTGACCTTCCTAACTCAATGTTCTGACCATGTTATTCCCTCCCCTCCACACACACATTCAGTAAAAACTCTGTTATCTCCAGCATTAATATAAACTTCTCTGACTTTTAACATCTTTCTTAATCTTCCTGCCTCCTGATCTTTTCATATTGTATTTTCTTCCACATACTCTAAGATACAGTGATGTTCTCCTCATCCTTTGTAAAAGTCAATCTATCTTCCACCTCAGTTCTTTTCTGCTGATTGTCCCCCATATCTGGAATGCTCTCCTGACTCCTCCTCCTTGTTTCCCTGACTTCCTTTAAATCCCACCTTCTGCAAGAAGTTTTTTCTGACTCTTTCTCAATTTTTGTGCCTTTCCACTCAGATTACATTCAGTAATTTTCAAGTTATCTCATATATGTCTTGTGTAAATCTAGTCAGTTACATGTAAGTGTGTGAGCTCTTTGAGGGCAGATATTCTGTTTTATATTTGTCTTTTTATTTATCTCACTAAAATGCCTTGCTCATTGTAAACACTTGATAACTGTTTGTTGACTGGCTAAATGATTGACCTCTGTGATTTTTTTAGTAAGTTTCCTGATTCTACCTAGCACACCTTAATAGTTTACAAAGAGAGGATATAACATAGTATTATCAAGAAATATCTCTTTTGTTTCCTAGAGTTCATTGTGAAGATACAATCCTGTTAACCTGGAAATCACAAATTATTTTTTTTAATGTACTTTTTACTGCTGTTCTGATGCAAATGTTATTAATGTCAG
Organism: Sminthopsis crassicaudata; assembly: GCF_048593235.1. Lineage (NCBI taxonomy): Eukaryota > Metazoa > Chordata > Mammalia > Dasyuromorphia > Dasyuridae > Sminthopsis > Sminthopsis crassicaudata. Next base: position 93,174,780 of record NC_133620.1, on the reverse strand, counting down.
GAGAATAGTGGCAATTAATCATTAGTTAATGCCATCTCACTTGGTAAATGAAGAATAGAGGAGACTTCTAAGAATTATTTGGGGGATATATTTGACATGTAAGAAGATAGTTTCCAGATGTAGCAGCTGAACTATTGATAAGTAGGTGCCCATTCTAGGAAAGTGATAGGAGAGATAGGTCTAATCAGTGCTCCATAGGGATACTTAACAGGAAATGTCAACATGTAAATCAATGATTCACAGCACTAAATTCCTTCATACTGCTGACAAACAACATGTCCATTTGTGTGACAGAAAGGGGTCTTAATGAAAGATAAACACAGGCTACTGTGTTTTCTGAACCTACAACACAAGAGGTCAGTCCCTACATCTTGAAGAAGATGTTGTCTAGGAAGCATCTGTGCTGCAGATTGAGTGTTCCCCAGATGTCATGGAGACCATTTTCCCAAGACAGACACAGACAGCACAAAAGAGTTGTCTCTTTTCAAAATCAGGTCCATTACAGATGATACTGAAGACTTCAGATGTGTCAAGATAGAATACAAGCAACAAAAAGGATAGAGATAGGTGAATCAGTACAGGAAACACAGAAGTTTTGCACTAATGAGAATACAATACAAACGTCTTGAAGGCTTGTTGTTAGGATGACAACTGAAAGAAAGCAGGAGAATGAGAAAAATCTGAACAGCAGCTACATTTCTGTCTTTTTATCAACCCTAAAAGATTGGAAAAAAAATATTAGAATCCAATTCATTTGTGCTTAAGGCATCTAAATGGGGGAGGGCAATTGGAATACATAAGAAGAGTTAATAATCATATTTACATATGTTTCCTTCTTCTTTTTTTTTTTTTT
>NC_133620.1:93008927-93168927 GCF_048593235.1 Sminthopsis crassicaudata | reverse complement strand
TTTTAATTTACTACCTTAATTTAATTTTTAATACAATTCTATTGAGGGAAAATTATATTCAGAAGTTAATTACAAAAAAATTCAATACAGAGTCACAACTAGAATGAGGCAATGAGAGCTTTGTGTTTGGGAACTGATATTTATAATGGTTTGTTTTCTAGCCAGGATTTCTAAGGGTCTTCCCTTCCCAGATTGAAATCTTTGTGATGGTAAATTGAGTCATGTTTTGTGCCATCTTTTACCCAGTCCTTTTTTATGAAAGAATGTAGCTTCCAACAAACTGAAACCTAAGAAAGACCTTAATTTAGAAAGACCAACATCACCTATTGTCATCCTGGGCTATTGACAATCATCTTGACCTTTGTTTTGCCACTGAACTTCAATGAATCTGGAAGAAAGAGTGAAGCTGATGACTTTGACTAAGTTTGTCCTACTCATCTCCAATTCACTCACAAGCCAAGATGTCACCCTTGTGATGTCATTGTTTCTCTTTGAGAACAAAGAATGAACAATAATAATACGGAAAAAATTTACACAATTCCTTCACCATTACAGAAATCATGATAGAAACTCTGATTCAAACTGAATGTGTCTTAATTTCTTATATTTTTTCACATTATAAATCACATAGTAGTTCTGAGACCAAATTTCCTTATGTTTGTCTAGGGGATAAAAATTGTTAGTTATGGCTCTGATTCTTTTGTTATGAAACCTTAGAAATTCTGAGCTGGGAGGTACCTTATAAATTATCTAGTCCCACCCATTACCAAACAAGAATATACTTTAAAATATAAAAATAAATGTCATTTCAACATCTCCTTGAAGAACTCTAGGGTAGGGAAAACTTTCCTGAAGCAGCCTATTCTAATATTCAAGTAGATCTTCTTGCAGGAAAACTTCCTGACATGAAGCCAAAATTCCTTACTTTTCAACTTCATACTTTCCTTCGAATTTTTCCCACTTCTTAACAACAAGAAACATTTTTAAATGATCACTATCAAGGATTATGCTAAAATGAGCACAAATACTAGCAGGAATGGAGAAGGTGGCTTCCCTCAATGACTTTATGTTCTATTGAGGGAAAATAGCACTTAAATGAAAAGCTAAAGGGAAGGAGGATCAGAGAGACAAGTATCCAGAGGCATGTAAGAGAAAGTCTGAAAAGTTAGCATTTGAGCCTGGAAGGAAATGAAGCCAAGGCTGGAATGGATGTTTTCCTTAAAATGAAAGTTTTTGGAGGAAGTAGCCAATCAGGGAAAGTAACTGAAGGAGTGCAAATGCACTCTCAGTGGAAGAAGTCCAGAGATGTAGTGACAAAGAAAGTCTAAAGAGTAAGTATGGCGCCTGAAGAGCAAGGTCAACAGCAAAACTCATGAACTGAAAGAAAGGAAAAACAAGGTTTTACAGGCAATGGATTAGCCAACAGTGCCAAAATTAGCCACTTCTTTCCTAGGTTGTATTCCTTCAGGGCACAGATAAGATCCTAAACTTCTCTCATGTTTCATACCACTTAATATTATGCTCAATACATAGAGAGTAACTAGATAGATTAATCAGGAATTCACCCCAAGGCAAAGATTAGATAAAGGATTTTTATAGAATTTGCAGTCTTTCAGTAGTATAGAAACAACAATAACAATAATAATATCACTAATGACAAATGATAATAGCTTTTAGAAAGGTCTTTAAGGTTTACAAAATGCTTAACATATATTGATTTATTTGATGTTCTACAAATTAGGCCCTATTAGACAGGAGTTATTGTTCAGTTGTTTTTCACTCATGACTAATTCTTTTTTACTTCATCTGGAGATTTCTTGGCAAAGATATTAGAGCAGTTTGCCATTTTTAATCTCCAGCTCCTTTTACAGATGAGGAAACTGAGGCAAATTGGATTAAGTAACATGCCCAGGGTCACATGGCTAGTGTCTGTGACCAGTTTTGAATTTAGAAAGATGAGTCTTTCAGACTCCAGATACAGCTTTCTATTTATTGAGCCATCTTGCTACCTGACTGATCTTATTCCCATTTTACAGAAATAATAATAGCAACAATATCTAATATTTGTTATTAGATAGTTATTATAAAGCATTTACAAACATCCCATTTCTATCTTCATAACAATATTGGGGAGTTAGGTGTTATTATTATACCCCAAATTATAGATGAGAACACTGAGGTAGTAAGTTTAAGTGACTTGCCCAGCTTGTAGGTATCTGAAGTCAGGTTTGAACCCAAATATTCCTAACTCTAAGTCCAGCTTTTAATTCATTGTGCTGCCTACTGCCTCCCAAATGAATATTTAGATGGGAATAAAGATTTGTTGAAATTGGAATCTAGTAGATTGCACAATCTAAATCACCAGTAAATGCTGGACTACTCCTCCTGGACTGATGCTATCTACAATAGCAGTTTTTTGGTACATCCAGGTCTCTGCTCCACTTCACTCCATTGCATTTTTGCTTTAAAATGTTAATTTAAAATCATGTGCTTTGCCCTGGGAGCAAAAGGTTAGGACTGCTACTTAGTACTGGTAATAGTGATTAAATTTGATTGATTGATTAATTGATTAGGGTGAAAACTTTCATTCCACTGCCACTTGCTTGTCTTCCACAACTGTGTCCAGGCCATAATTATTGCTATTCCAATACAATGGGGAATGAGAAGAAAATGAGGACACTGGGAACATTGGAAGTGTTTTCTTGTACAGAAAAAGTAAATCTTCAAAAGTATCAAATCTATCTCACAACCAATAGTAACAGATAATCCATCAAGTTGTATTTATCTAATGTCTAAATTAAACATCACCCAGCTACCCCTAAGAGAGGTTATAAATTCACTAGAGGAAACACTTGTTTAAATTAACCAAGAGATCAAATCCAGAGAAATCCTCTGATCAAGTTCACTTTGAATTACATAGAATTACAGCAGTGTTTTTCCAAATAAATTTTAACTTTTTTAATTAAGTAAAATAATTTGGGGGTATTAACATTTAATTGGGATGGCATTGGATATATAAATTAATTTAGATAGAATTGTCATTTTTGTTATATTGGCCCTTTCTACCCATGAACAATTAATATTTTTCCATTTATTTTAAACTTGCCTTTATTATATAAAAGTATTTTTTTTTTTACTATTTTGTTCATATAGTTCTGCAATTTGTTTTTGGCAAATGTATTCTAAGGAAATTTATACCACCTAGAGTAATTGTAAAGGGGTATCTCTTCCTGTTTCCTTTTGCTTGTGATATGTAGTAATGTTGATGTTTTATGGGGGGTTACTTTATATCCTGTTATTAATTATTTTAACTTTTTGAGTTGTCTTTGGAATTTTCCAAGCATATCACAATATTATCTACTAGAAGAGCTAGTTTCATTAGCTCATTTCCTATTCTGATTCCTTCTATTTCTTTTTCCTCTTTTATTGCTATTGAATTTCCAATGCAATATTGATCCTGATTTGTTATCCTGGTAAGTAAAACCCATTATGGGTCATCTCTACTAACATAAATCAAACTTTTTTCTTAATGGTGTGAAATTAATTGTTCTTTTTTTCCTTTTTAAAATTTCATTGGTAATTCATTAAATAATTTAATTCATTTAAGGTGGTTATTTTAAAATAAATTTTAAATTAAAATTTAAAATAAAGTTAATTTAACTTATGGATTATTGTAAATAGTACAATAAAAAGACAATTGTACATGAATCTTAAATCTAGTGTGCACAACATGCTATTTATTTCAGGTATGCAACAAATAAATTGTTGTGAACAAAAATATAAATAAATAATTACATGATGTTCAATTGCCTTTAATTTCTTCAGATAATAGATCTATGATAATAGTTTCACATTTGAAAATTTTTCATCTTAGTAAAATCTAACAACATTCATACTCCACCAACATGATTGGTTTAGAAGTCAGGTTGAACTCCATGCCTGTTTTAGGTTGACTTCCTCCTCCTGGTTTTCTTGACTTTTTTCAGTCTCAATTAAATCATCTCATCTCCACCCCTGCAAGAAGTCTTCCTAAGTCCTCTTTAATGTTAAGTACTTTTTTTTCCAGAGATTATCTCCATTTGTCCTATACATATCTTGTTTGTACATAGTTGTTCATATGTTGCCTTCTCCCTTAGACTGTGAGATTCTTGAAAGCCAGGACTGTCTTTTATCTTCAGCATTTGGCATGAGAATAAATACTTAATAAATGCCTATTTATGGTTTCATTTTGCTTGACAGAATATTTGTTAAAAGGTTTTTTTAAAAAACTTTTTAAATGCATGAAAGTAAAAAGAGAGAGTTGGAAAAGTTAATTCATTTAGAATTAGAATTCAGAGGATTAGTCCAATTAAAATTCATGTTCACCCTGGTGAAGTACAGTTATTGAAGGAATCCTCCTTGAAAGTATTTGAGTGTTTCCTTCTAGTTCCTCTTATAATACCCAATGATCATAGTTCCTTTTTTCCCTTTCCCGCTTTTTTTTTTTTTTTTGAGTCATTGATGAATTCTAGTATTTTATTATGTGCTCATATTTAGGGAGTATCCAGCTGTGTCACAATATAAAACTTTCCCTTCCCCCTTTTTCTTTTCACTCTCCTGATGGCATAGTGAGTCCAAGAGTTCAAGAAATCCTATTCCTCATCCAGAGGGAGCTCACATTGCACGGTAAAGCAAAAATTGTCCAATCCTATGCAAAATTCTAACTTAAAAGGAGCTAGAGTTTATTCCTACAATGGCATTATCTTGATAACATTGGGCTAGATATTGCCATTTTCTCTGTCAGAGACAGCTGATGGTGTAATGAATAGAACAGTAGACCTAGAATCAAGAAGGCCTAAGTGTAAATCTGTCCTTAGATACTACCTTGGATGACTTTGTACAAGATGCATAACCTCTGTTTGCCTCAGTTTCCTTAACTGTAAAATAGAAATAATAACATTAGCACCTATTTCCCAGGCTGTTTGTGAGGAGAAAATGAAATAATATTTAATAAATTAAATAATAATATTTCATGTTTAATAATATTTAATAAATTAAATAATATTTAATAAAATCATGAAGTACAGTGCCTATAGACGGTGCTATACAAATCTTTATTCTCCTCTCTGGACCCCAATTACACATTTTCCTAATAAAATGACTTAGTCTCAAATAGAATGGGTTATCTTTGTAGCTAGTGAGTTCTTCCCTTGAACAGCATTCACAGAAAGATTTACTGAGTTATTAGATATATTGTAGGGAGCTTCTTATTCAGCAAAGATGGTTGCTGAGCTTCCTTCCAACTCAGAAATTCTGTCATTCTGTCCTTTAGCCATACAAAAGACTTGAAAATCTGATACCCCCCCAAAAATGTTAAGTTTGGAGTTGTAATTCAGAGATTAGGAGAGTGCTATCAAGTCAGTTTATTTAACAAAATCAGCTGCCACAAAACAATTATTGCTGATAAACTACTTGAATACAATTAGAAGCCTGAGCATTATCCTGGCAGTGCTGCCTACAATAGGGGTCAGAAATATATACCCATGCAGTTTCTGCTCTCCAGCAGGTATCCTATTTCCCTGATATTCCTGTCCATCCTGTAGTTCAGGCTGAACTGTTTTCACAATGGAGTCCAATGTGTAACAGCCAAATCTGGACGTAGGATTTTTTGTGGTTTCTTTCTTTAAAAAAACGATTTATTGAAAGCTTGTCACTGAACATCAATGCATCCAAGGAAATTTAGCTACTATTTGCACTTAAATTTATCAATTTTATTATTAAGTTATTAGTCATCTTGGAAAATGAAAGAATAGCCAGTTTTATTTGTTTCTACATTCTGAATATAAGATATAAACTGGATTTAGAATATTTTTTAAGTACAAAGGTAGAATTCTAAATTATAAGAATTTGAAGTCCTATCCTTCAAATTACCATAATCAAAACAAACCACACGAAGTGAAAATAAAAAGTGTTTGGTTTGTTTTAAGGCCTAAAGAGCCACCTTAAATAAGTAAAAATAAAACAATTTCTGAAAGACCTGAATTTAAGTTATTGCTTAGTATAGTGCCTGACACATAGTAAATGCTTAATAAATGTTTATTGACTCACTGTTAAATAAAGTCTGCCTCCAAAATTTATTAGCCTTGAGACATAGATCAAGTCACATAATCTCTTAGTCTCAGTTTCCTTATCTATAAATTGGAGATATTATTTTTATCATTAGCACCAATATAACTGTGAGGATCATATGACATAAGGCATATAAAGCACTGTTTATTTTGAAAACCCTAAAGAGTTTTTTAAATATGGGATAGTAGCAGTATTAGTAGCAATAGTAGTAGTAGTAGTAGTAGTAGTAAGCATTTTTAAAATTCATAGTCACAATGACTTTTTTTCCTTTGTGTCTCTATTCAGGAGATATATTGAGGGCAGCTAAGTGATACAGTGGATAGAGCCTCAGCCCTGAAGTCAGAAGGCACTGCCCTCAGAAGCTTTCTAGCCATGTGACACTGGACAGGTCATTTAACCCCAAATGGCTCAAAAAAGGGAGGATACTCTGCTAATGATTTCTTACAATTAACTTAAAATAATTATGTTAAAAGACCTTATGTTTAAAGTTCTTATATTAAAGAACTTTATATTAAAAGGACTTTTACATCCTTTGATTAACCAGATGTATTGACCTAAAAGAGAAATGAATGCCCAGAGCAAAAACCTCTTTCTAACACTGAAATGACTGCTTCCCTCCCCTTCTTCATATCTCTGCCAAGAAAATTCCAGATGGCATTGCAGAACATGACACAACTGAACAACAACTATCAGTAATCTGAGGTCCAGCCTACCTAAATTCATAGAGGTTTTGTCATCAGAGTGAGACCAATACTTGATAATTCTTTTTTTTTTCTTTTTTTTCAGCCAGAGCAAGTCATGTTGACTATCTGCTTAGGCAAAAAGAAATTTCTATTTATATAAGTGGAAGAAAGTCATAGATCCTTGAGGAATAGATTAACTATTTGCTATAGTGTTAGCAAGATGATTTCATCAGTTTCATTAATTTCCTTCCTGTTTCACCAGCTTCTCCCATGAAAGTCAGCTGTTTCCTCTTTCAGCCACAAACTCTCTGGGTCAAAGTCCTTGCAAGAGTTAGTTCAGTCAACTTCTAAAGAAAAATTATTTTCTTTAGATCATTTTAGCTTCTAACAGGATAAATCATCATCTGTCTGGATCATAGGGTCATAAGCTCGCAGATTTAGAGCTCAAAGAAACTTTGGGGACCATCTAGTAGAAACTCCTCCTTTTAAAGGTAAAGTAATTAAAGCTGAGAGTTATAAACTACTAAGTTTCAAAGGCAGGATTTGAACTCAGGTCTTCCTTATTCCCATCGAAGTCCTCCAACTACTATACTATTGCCTCAAATTAGCAAGTGGAACATACACTGGATTTGAATTTAGCATTCTAGTAATTCCTAACTCCAGGTCTAGTATTCTTTCCACTATACCATGCTGCCTTTAAGATAACCAACTGGCCTCCATATCAAAACTGCTTTTTCTAGTTGCTCCTCAATCTCAATTCCTAATATTCCCTTGATTTTGCTCATAGAAACTTCCTTAACCAGCATTTATAAGCTCAGAAAAATCCTATATCTTGAACTTTATCCAGCTTCCATTTTTATTTAGCTCTTTCTAGTTTTCCTTTAATATTCTATTCATTTTTCCTCTTAAAAATATTAAACCCCATTTACAGTATTATGCACTGGTAAATGTTTAACCATGATCTGGGGAGTAGAGGGAGGAAATATGCACAACACATTTTTAAGTTTAATTTGCATTATTGACATTTTCTCCATCACTGTTTGCATAATCAACAAAACAGTAAATCAAGTTCTTCTTTATACCATTTGCCAATTAGAAGGGATAAATGTTTATCCTGACATTTTAGCAGTTACTCTCCAAAAGAATTGGCCTATTCAGCTCAAGTTTACTTTGACAACCAGTGACCAACAGATATCATCCTCATTTCCCTAGCATCCCCTGGACTCAGTCCTCATGCTGCCTGCCTTCATCTTGTCAAGAACCAGGACTCCATTAATACCCTGGTCAACTCCATATCATTCATCTATCCTTCCCCATTCTTGCTAGTAATGCTCTATCTGTTGTTTTTTCCCCTATCAGAATGCATGCTTTTTGAGGGCAGACTATCCTGCTTGTTAGGTGGTACAGTGAATAAAGCACTGAGCCTGAAGTCAGGGAGGCCTGGATTCAATTCTACTTACTCTCCAAGCAGGGTTTGCTTGTGTGATTATAGACAAGTCATTTGAATTCTTTTTTGCCTCAGTCTCTTCAACTGTAAAATGGGCATGATATTAGTACCTACTTGTGAGGATACTTGTGAGGATTAAATGAAATGGTATTTATAAATATCTTAGCATAGTACCTAGCATATTATAACTACTTAACAAAAATATGTTCTTTCTATCTGTCTCTGTCTCTCTCTGTTCATGTCATTCTCCCTCTCATCTCTCTCTCTCTCTCTCTCTCTCTCTCTCTCTCTCTCTCTCTCTCTCTCTCTCTCTCTCTCTCTCTCTCTCTTTCTCTCTCTCTCTCTCTCTATTTCTCTTTTTCTCTCTTTCTCCTCTAGCTCTCTGTGTTTCTGTGTCTCTGTCTCTACCTCTTCCTCCTTCCTTCTCTCTGTCACTGTCTCTCTCTGTATGTCTCTATCTCTTTCTCTCTCTGTCTCTATCTGTGTCTCTCTGTCTCTCTATCTCTATCTCTCCTCTCCCTCTTTTTCTCTCTGTCTCTATCTCTTTGTGTTTCTCTCTCCGTCTTTGTCTCTCTTTCTCTGTCTTTGTCTCTCTTTCTCTGTCTCTCTCTGTCTCTCCCTCCTTCCTTCCCTCCCTCCCTCCCACACTCTTTGTTTCTCCCTCTCTCCCTCCTTTCTTTCTTTTGTTCTTTTGCTTTCTCTCTCTCCCTCCCTCCCTCCTTCCCTCCCTCTCCTTCTCTCTCTCTCTCTCTCTCTCTCTCTCTCTCTCTCTCTCTCTCTCTCTCTCTCTCTCTCTCTCTCTCTCTCTCTCTCTCATCCCTTTGGATATTGAATCATAGCAGAGTGCCCCAAATCCTTTGGTCCTCATGTTCTTCCCTTCTAAAGAGAAGAAGGAATGAAATTGTGTTGTTTCTCTTTTTAAAAAGGCCTAATATACAAGATAAGAAATTGACTTAAATGTTTAAAAATAAGAACCATTTCCCAAGCAATAAACGGTTAGTAAAAGAACACAAATAAACATTTTTCAGAGGAAGACATCCAATCAAAAGTCAATTGAAAAAAGTGCTCCAAAAATACAAACAAACATTATTATGAGGTTCTACTTCACACCCATCAGATTGGTAAACATGATCAAAAAGGGAAATAGATACATTATTGCAAAAGTGTCAAAGTAGTAAATGGCCTCAATATTCCAGAATAGTTTCTGTTTGGTTTTGACACTACTATATTAATAGATTAGTGGTGAAGCTGTGAATTGGTACAGCAATTCTGGAAAATTATTTAGAACTATGCCTTCAGAGTCACTAAACTATACATAGTCTTTGACGCAGCGCTATCACTGCTAGTATTATGCCCCCAAAAAAAGATCAATGAAAGGGGGGAAGCTATATATACAAAAAAATTCTAGCAATTCTTTTGTAGTGAGAAAGAACTGGAAAGTAGGTGTCAGCACATCAGTCAAATTATAGCTTAACAAATAATGATTTATGGATATAATGAAATATTATTGTGCTATAAGAAACAAGACAAGGAATGGATTCAGAGAAACCTGAGAAGACTTGTATGAACTGAATGAAAAATAAAGTAATAAGGATCAGAGGAACAATTTTTGCAATCACAATATTATAGAAATAAAAAATTTTGGAAGATTTAAGAACTTTCATGAATGTTCAGCCATGATTCCAGAAGTTTGCTGATAATTTATGCTACAGACCTTGAAAGAGAGGTAACAGAATGAAATGTGAATTTTTGATATGGACCATGTTTTGCTTTACTGCAAAAAGATAAAGCAAATGTTTGCTAATTTTAAAATAATGTAAAATGGGGGGGGGAAGGGAATGGGATATTAGGGATTGTCTTCTTTTGTTGAGAATAATCCTGCTCTAGAAAGTCTTCTTCCTTTAATTGAATTACCATTCTCAGACCCTCAAATCCAGAGCTAATTGTGAAGAAGTAATGCTGAGACTGGCATGAACCATAAAACCCCTTTTATTGGCTAAATTCTGAGACCAAATTATGTAGGAAGCCTCTACTTCTGACTTAAATGTTATTGTCAAAATTATGTGGGAAAACATAGATCTACTCCTTCCATATGGCTCATCAAAGCTGTCATTAATATCTCCTATAGCATAGAGTTCTCTCTAGAACAAAGCTTCTTAAAATATGGGTTGTATATCACAAGGGGGAGGGGGAGAGGGGGAAGGAGGGGAAAAAAGTGGAACATCAATGCTGTAAAATTACCCATGCATATATCTGGTAAATAAAAAGCTATAATAATTTTTTCTAAATATAGGTTGTAGCCCCATTATTGGGTCACATAACAATGTGGGAGTTTCAAAATTATGATTTATTATCAGTAAATGTTTGATTTTATACCTATCCTATACACCTATATATCCAGGAACATGTAAAAATTTCTTAAGCAAAAAAGGTGTCATAAGTAAAAAGAGCCATGCTCTAGAAGAAAGCTAGAGGGAAAATTCAAAAAAAGGGAGAAAGGGTTTGCATCCTCAAATATGATTACCCTTTTTAGACTAGCAAAAATGTATAAGCTTCTCCTGCAAGAGTCTATTTTCCACATAGCCCCAGATAATTAATCCATGTTGAAAACAATCACATTCCATGAGTTTTAATCAGTGTTTTTAGTTCTCTCAGCAAAATGCAATGGATATGTCCTTACTGTCCATGAGGAGGTATAATCTGAAATCCCACACAGAAACTTCTCTCTTGCTAAATTCACTAAATTAAATAAGGAACTCCCTTGATCATACTGCCATATTGGAGGAAAATATCTATTTGGATCAAAATCATCTGCAACTGTCATTTACCAATCAATAACACCATTTTGTCCTATTATTTACCATTTCTTGATGATTCCCAGCTTTCACTCTCAACTAGATTTGCTCTCTAGGCTTTAGATTCTTTGCAAGTGCCTTAACTCAAACTGATAAACTTCTTTTTCACATTCCTAACATTTCTAATTCTCTCTTTCAATGTGATCTATTTCATTAGAATGTAAGCTCCCCCCAAAATAAATTTTATCTTGTTTGATTGAATTCTTATTCCCAAAGTTTTATACAATATACCTAGCAATAAACACTTGATGTATGCCACGCCTCTTTACTTATCTATCTATCCATCCAGCCATCTATCTCTCTAACCATCTCTCCCCTCTTTTTACTGCTCCTGACTTCATCATATTAAAACAACAGTAGTATCTGACCAAAGAAAAAACTTTCAGAATATTCCCATTAACAAAATTAGGTGGACTTATGCTTAATGTTATATTTAGGGTCAGAAATATCCAAGTTCCTTCAGAAACTTACTAGCTATGTAATCCTAGAAAAGTGACATCTTCTCTATACTCATTCGTAAAATGGTGATAAAAATAACATCTAACTGTCAGGACTGTTGTGAGGCTCAAACAAGATAATAAAATAAAATACTTTGCAAATCTTAAGCTGCTATATAAAGGCAAACTATTGTGTTGTATTAACAAACAAGAAGGAATTAGGAAAAATGGTACAGCTATGTTGCACTAAGAAGTGATGCTCTGCCTGGGAATATTGAATACAAGGTCCTGGACTATCTCCATAATAATGGACACAACATATTTTAGGCCTGTACTTTATTTATGAGAGACACATTTAATAGAAACTAAAAAAAGAAAGTGGTAGAAAGAGATGTGTAGCATTAGCCTTGAGAATGGGAAACACATAGTATTGTGGAAAAGTAACTGACAGAGAAGATTCAATCTGTTGAGACTGTCAGTGTTATTAGTGTTTCACTTACTAATTATCATCCTTTATAATGACAAAATCAAACTATTTGAATTTGTAAATCAGCCAGGAACAACTGCCAGTCAACTGCAGTAGTCTTCAGGATGAATCTCTGAGCATATCATGTCTATGGGGATAAAGTCTATGTACTCCTGGGAAATGTGGTCTCCTTCTTCCATTCTTAACAAGTAAGTATGGAAGGAATATTAAATAAATTTTTCTGAACTTGGTTGGGATTATATATTCCAAACAAAGCTAAGATAAATCTAGAGACAGAACTGTAGGAAATGCATTGAGAATGGGCTAAATAATGGCAAAGGATGATTTAGAACAATAGTGTCAAATTTAGAGATTCCTAAATGCCATGTGTTGATTTAGAAAACCACAAATTTAGCATCATTTATGTTGTATTATATTTAAATTTACTTTAGTAGATATTTCTCAATTATATTTTTATCAGATCCCATCTGCACTAGGTTATTTTTACAACCAGTATGACATTTCTGCAATGGAGCAAGGGTAAGGACTACCAGGGCAATCAACATCTTCTACTACAGACATTTTTGTGGCTTTTTAGGGACTTGGGCCCAGCATTCAATTCACTGGCTACTGAGCAACAACATAGTTATTCATGTTATGTGGAAACAGAATTGACTTTTCTCAGATTCCCTTTTAGGATTAATGTACTACCATATGATCAGTGTTAACATTTTATCCTAAATGATACTTTGAGTTTATCTCTATTTCCCAACATAATATTTGGAAATCCAGTCATTTTTTTTTTTTAGGCAGGATAAAATTCTTTCCTTTTGCGCCTTTTTTTTTTTTTAAAGTTCAATATAAGTATATAGGAAGAGAAATTAGCAAAAGCAAATGCACATAGACAAGAACCACTTGTGGATTAGAATGTTCATGAATCTTGATATGCTTTTCTTAGGTTAGAGCAAGCAGCTAAAACCATTGTTCTGTTTATAGAGAAAAGTGGTGTTTCTACCTTGCTAATCTTATATTCTGTATCTCTTCTTCCTCTTACCCTTCTCCTCTATCCCCTTATTCTACTTATTAACTCTATTTTTTTCTTCTTTTCCTCCTCCTCCTCTTCCTCCTCTTCCTCCTCCTCCTCCTCCTCCTCCTCCTCCTCCTCCTCCTCCTCCTCCTCCTCCTCCTCCTCCTCCTCCTCCTCCTCCTCCTCCTCCTCCTCCTCCTCCTCCTCCTCCTCCTCCTCCTCCTCCTCCTCCTCCTCCTCCTCCTCCTCCTCCTCCTCCTCCTCCTCCTCCTCCTCCTCCTCCTCCTCCTCCTCCTCCTCCTTCTTCTTCTTCTTCTTCTTCTTCTTCTTCTTCTTCTTCTTCTTCTTCTTCTTCTTCTTCTTCTTCTTCTTCTTCTCTTTCCCTTTTTATGTCCTTTCTCTTTTTCCCAAGGATATTATAAATGAAGCTTCACAGGAAAAAATTTTGAAGTATCTTTAAAATGTAATAATTATAAGAGCATTCAGTAGAGTTACTTCACTATCAAGTGAGACAAATTATTTTGTAAAGCATAAAGTTAGATAAATGTCAATTTTTTAAATCTGAAATAATTTCAGCAGCCCTAAAAAGATAACAAAACATACATAAATACACACACACATTTCATACAAAAACTTAGTTCTATCCAATCATTTTTCCTCAGGCCTTTTATTCTGATATTTTACTATTACTTGATATAAATGAAAGTATTTTCCCTCAAAAATAATATCAGAGGCCAATTAAAAAATTTAATAGTATAAATTTGTTAGTATCCTTTTATCTTTGTGTATAATGGGATGTGTTTACTATAAATATATCTTAGATGTTCTTAGTTGAGGAGGTGACACAATGGAGAGGTTGTTTGACCTGGAATCCAGAAGAACTGCATTCCAAGCTTTCCCCCAACATCAGCTGTAAGATAAAAATACCATTTAGTTTCTCTGTGCCATAGATAGATAATTCTCTAAGTTCTTAAGTGTAGAAGAGTTATAATGTGATCTTCATTGAAAGGACAAAAGCATAGATCCTTGAAAAATTAATATATACACATTAGTAGATATTTTAAGTCAATTTGTTTAGAACTTGCCTCTGGTGATTTCAAAGTTATAAGGTGGGAATTTTGTTTCTGTAACAATCCTAAAGAACTTTTAATAAGCTTACTATAAATAGAAGAATCACTACTTTGGTAGATAGAAGGATAAGATTCAAATCCTGCCTCTGATATCAAATCTAAGATCCCTTGCAGCTTTAAATTGGGTGATACACGCACACTGAGAAAGTGACATAAACTTGAATTACTGATCAAAGACTAATTGCAATGATGTGGATTCAAAAATAAAGAATCATTCAACTAGAAATTAATAAGTGCATTTTGGTTAAAAGCACATAAATTCTCAATAGCCCAGTAAATATTTCTATTATTACATTCTATTAATACAAGCATTAAGTACAAGCAGATCATTGGGGCTCCACCCCATTTAACCAGGGTGACTGTTTCAGATAGATGAGTCCAACCACACCCCTGTAGCATATTAAACTCCTAGTACAGTTTCCACTTCACTACCTCTGCTTCCTCTCCACTTTTTCAGACAACACCCATTTCTTGCTGTGTTAGGAAAGAAAGAGAAGGCTTTCCTTAGTTCCTCCTCCTGACACTGATGTAACATAAGTTTCTAGAATAGAGATACTCTTTAATATTTCCCATATATCTTTCATCTGTAAACTACAGCTCTCCAAATGTTAAAATTGTTGAAATTAGAGGGAAGCTAGTTATTAAATGGTTAAGAATCAGCCATGGACTTAGTAATTATTTGAAATTTATATAGGGAGGGTAACCCAAAATACAATCTCTGGAATCAGAAGGAGAACTTTATATAAAAGAAGACAATTCTTGAGAAGGATTTACTCTTCACCTATCAAATAAGGGTGAGAGGAAGCAAAAATCTCTTCCTTCTTTCCCTTTTCAATGTTATTTCTTTTCCAGTCATCTTGATCTATGACTTGCCACTGGAATCAGATGGCTCGGAAGGGGCAAGTGAGGCAAGTGATTTTCCTCCTTCTCTTAAGTCCAATTCATTTGCATATCATAAGAACACCTCCCTGATGTTATGGTCCTCTTCAAGAATGAAGGACACATAGCAACAATTACTTTAGTAGAGCTACTTGTAATTCAGGAACAATATATTTGGCTGAAGACAACCACAAACACAGTCAAAGGAAAAGACTCAGGAACTTCCTGAGTTGAAAGACATCTATCCTTGGCTATTAGGAGTTAATCTATGAAGAGGAACAAGTCAAAGAAGCCCAGATGAGTGATCTGCTTAGGAGAGAAATACTTTATTCACCCAGAAAAAAACAGAACAAGGAAACCACCAGAAGAAAAAAAAAATAGGTCTCTGTAGTATAGAAAATTAAGGTTCCCTGAACCAATTATATTCCTTATGTGTGTATTTCTCTTCTAGTTAACACTATGTATGGCTCAATTTTCCCCATTGAGGCAAAATGGATTAGTTGGAGAGCGTACCTGCAGGATAGGAAGGAGAGAGGCTATTTTGTTACTACCATTATCATTACTAACTATGATAGTAACTATTTATATATCATATCATGTTATATTAATTATAATTATGTTCTTCTTGAAAATGAAGACTGTTCATTTGTTTTATCTTAATATAACCAGCCTGGTATTTATTGTTTTTGTCCTGACCTATGATGTCATCAATTAAGGGAACTCCTTGCAAAGAAATTTTCTCTACCAATAAAGATCCACAATTTTTCTGCAACTTTTTAATTTCCTAAGATAGTAAGTGATTTGTATCATTTCACAAAGTAAATATGGATCAAAGAGTAGACTTGAACCTGATTATCTTATTTCTGAGGTAGCTGCCCATTCTGGGAAAGCATTATGGTCTCTCATACAGCAAGAATTTAATAAATGCTTTTTCATTTGAACTGAATTGCATATCCTGCAGAACTGTCTCAGTTTTTTTTTTTAAAATCATATATACACTTTATTTTATTTTTTTATTATAGCTTTTTATTGACAGAACATATGCATGGGTACTTTTTCAACATTGACCCTTTTAAACACTTTTATTCCAACTTTTCCCTTTCTTCTTTCCACCCCCTCCCCTGGATGGCAGTCAGTCTCATACATATTAAACATGTTAAAGTATATAACTAAGTTTCAGATTAATGACTTGGATTAGTTACACAACTAGTAAATTTTACATGTCTGGATTTAAATCTAAGTCTTTTCTGACTTCAAATCAAATGAAAATATGATTATAAATATATGTTTTTGCATATGATACACAGACAGTATAGTGTAGTGAATAGAGAGTTAGTCTTAGATTCATGAAGACTTGGGTTCAAGACAAGTAAATTTTTAATAAATATTGGCTTGTAAAAATGGATAAATCCTAGTGATTGAGAAATGACTAAAAAGTTGTAGTATATGAATATAGTCAAATATTAGTACATTTTAAAAAATGAAGAATATAGAATAACATGAGCTTTATATGAACTGATAGAAATAAATGAAGCCAGTTATATAATACACACAGTTACAATTTACATTAAAGAACAACAGAGATACCATAAACAAATTAGGAGAGCAAGAAATAGTTTACTTATCAGAACTCTGGAGAAGAAAGGAATTTATGACCAAAGAACTAGTGAACCTTATGAAAGGCAAAATGGACAACTTTAATTACATTAAATTAAAAAAGGTTTTGTACAAACAAAACCAACACAAACAAAATTAAAAGGGAAAGACAAAAGTGAGAAAAATTTACAGCCAGTGTTTCTGATAAAGGGCTCATTTCTAAAATATATGAAGAATTACATCAAATTATCAAATAATCAAAAATACAAGTCATTCCCCAATTGACAAATGATCAAACGATATGAACAGACAATTCTTAGATGATGAAATTAAAACCATCTATAATCATATGGAAAAAATGCTCTAAATCATTATTGGTTAAAGAAATGAAAATTAAAACAACTTTGAAGTATCACCTCACACCTCTCAGATTGATTAAGATGACAGAAAAATATGATGATAAATGTTGGAGAAGATGTGAGAAAACTAGGACACTAATGCATCATTGATGGAGTTGTGAAATGATCCAACCATTCTGGAAAGAAATTTGTAACTATGCCCAAAGGGCTATAAAACTGTGCATATCCTTTGATCAACAGTGCTACTACTGAGTCTATATGCCATGGAAATTATTAAGGAGAGGAAAGGACCCATATGTGCAAAAATGTTTGTAGCAGCTCTTTTTGTGGTTGTAAAGAATTGGAAAATGAGTACATATCCATTAATTGGAGAAAGACTGAATAAGCTATTGTATATGAAAGTAATGGAATATTATTGCTCTATAAAAATGATGAACAAACTGATATTAGAAAAGCCTGGAAAGATTTATAAGAACTGATGCTGAACAAAACAGATAGAACCAATAATACATTGCATATAGTAACAGCAAGATTGTGTGATAATCAATTATGAAAGATTTGGTTCTTCTCAGTGGTTCAGTGATCCCAGGCAATTCCAATAAACTCTGGATAGAAAATACATCCAGCAAGAGAACTATGGAGACTAAATAAATATGTGCTATCTTCACTTTTTTTTCCTTTTCCTTTTGTTTTTTTTTCTCTTGCTATTTTTCCCTTTTGTTCTGATTTTTCTTTCCTAACACAATTCATAAAGAAACATGTATTTAAAAAATAATGTAGGGGCAGTTAGTTGGTGTAGTGCATAGAGCAACAGCCCTGAAGTCAGGAAGTCCTGAGTTCAAATCTGAACTCGGACCTGGGACACAACACTTCCTGGTTATGTGACCCTGGGCAATTGCCTCGGAAAAAATAATGTACATGTATAAAAAGAAAACAATAAAAAGGGGAAAATAAAAAAAGAACAACAGCAACAACAATCAAAACTAAATGTGAAATTATATTTAGTTTGATTCTAATGAAGAGATACAGGAATGTGACAAACAGTAAAGTAGCATAATAGATAAGAGTCCAAAGCCTGGAATTAGGAAAACCTGAGTTCAAATTTGACCACAGACACTACGTATTTAACCTTGGGCAAATCTTTGTTTGTATCAGTTTTGTCATCTGTAAAGTGAGGATAATAGTAACACCTATGTCACAAGGTTTTGCAGAGGATCAAATGAGATAATAATTAGGAAATCCTTAGCAACATTTTCTGGCACCTAATGAGTATTATTTAAATATTAGTTGTAATAATTATAATAAAAAAGTTGGCATGTTTATTATTTTACTCCTTTTCTTGTCAGTATTCCTTAACTATTGGAGTGGAACACTATATATACTATCAGAATTGGTTAATATGTTGATCAGTTTTGGTGAACTGGATTATTTTTTTTTTCTTTTTTTATTCTTATAAAAAATAAGAGATGAGAAGAGAAGGGAAGGAAAGAGAAGGGAGAGTAATATATATATAGAGAGAGAGAAATGTATGTGACATGAGAACAAAAGCTATCAATAAAAATTTTAAAAGTAAAGAAAATGGGCAAGTCACAATCTTTCAATTCTTTGGGACTTCAAAATGAATAATAATTGCAGATCTGAATCGGTAGAGGGAATTTCCTCACATAACTTTGTATGTAATAATCACAGATTTAGAGACAGAAAAAACTATTAAGTCTAATAAATTAATTATAAAGTAAACATTATTCTTTTGATATGTCAGTTAAATAATCTAGAGAGAAAAAATTGAGTTTATCTCAAAAGCAAAGATTATTTTCTACCAAATATTGTACACATAGTAACCATTCTTCAAATAACCACTAACAGAGACATAGCTACACAAAATAGTTTGTCCAGATACATTGTTAGTAGTGACTGCAATCATCACAAAACATTTCCTGAAAATCTTCAAAGTATCAATGTCTGAGAGAATAAAGCAAATTCTAAGACTGTATTGGGAGATATTTAGGTGCTTTGGGTTCAGTAAATTCTGCTTGATTGTCATTAATCTAACAAACAGAATAAAGATTTTGAAAGTCTAGCGTTGAGACATTGGGTTCATAGAAACTGGGATCCCATCCACCTCCTGGCACATGTTCTAACTGACTATAACTTTAAAGATTCTTGTCTCCAATTCTTGCCTTTAGCTGAATTAGAGTCCTCTTCTCACATTTTCCTGCTTGAATGACCCAACCCCAAATCCTAAGAATTAGAGTAAATTAGATTATGGTTTATAAATCCAAAGGAGTGCCAAAAAATTGGAAGCAAAAAAGTACTTGGTGTTCAATATGCAGTATGAATGAGGTGCAAGAGAGGTAATTTATTCCTACATAAAAAAAAATGCAAATCATAAAAGAATCACAACACCTTCGAAGAGAATTAACCCACAACTACCACTATAATCTGCTAGGAGGTTAATATTTAAACACTAGAACATGAAAAAGTTTCTCAAGACTGAAACTGGGCATTTTACATTCCCTCTGTGTAGCACTTTATATTTACTATTTTCCTCAAAAATGGCAATGCTTGAGTCAGTTCTTTCTCTTCTTGTCAATGTAGATATTTCCACTACTATCAGCCCCAACCACTCTAGGGAATTCTATCCTCACAAACATTCATTAGAATTTTTTTGAATTTATTAGATTGGTTGCAGTTTTAGATAGATAGATGAGAGAAAGAGAGAGAGGCATATATACAGATAGATGGGTATAGGTATAAATGTATGTAGATGGATCAAGATAGAGATAGAGATAGGTATATTTACAGAAAGAGAGAGAGAGATGAGTGTATGCATATTCCTAAAATAATAATACTTAGTAATGGCTAAAATTTTTATAGCACTTATTATGTACCAAAAATTGTGCTAAATGATATACAAATATCTCATTTGATCTTTATAACAAGCCTAGGAGGTTGCAGCTGCCTCCCATTTTACAGAGGGAAAAAATGAGTCAAACTAAGATAACATAACTTGCTCAAGATTTCACAGCAAGTCAATGTCTGAAGTTAGATTGGAACTCAGGTCTTTCTGCCTCCAAGCTCAATGCTCTATTTTCTGAGCCATCTTACAGTAAGCTAGAAACTTGCTTACTTAAGATCAGAATGAACACAAAAGGAGCAAAAACAGTCAATAGTTCCATGTTTCTAAATGGGCTGGGTCACCATGATGTAAGGGTGGTACAGAAGCACCCATCCTTGTCCACCCATTACTAACATTACATCTTACCATCTGGAGAATCACAGCCAAGAAGTGAGCTGAACTACTCCCTTTTTTACATGCAGTAAGTCATCCGTTCTTCGGCCTCAGAAGTCTATTAGAGAACTCTATCATCCAGCAGGCAGTTAAGTGGTACAGGGGATACAGTGCCGGATTTGGAGTCAGGGAGACTCATCTTCCTGAGTTCAAATCTGGCTTCAAACTCTTACTAGTTGGGTGCTCCTGGTCAAGTCACTAAACTCGGTTCACCTCAGTTTTCTCATCCATAAAATAATCTGGAAAAATAAATGGCAAACCTCTCTAGTACCTTTGTTAAAACAAATAAACAAACAAACAAAACACAAATGAGGTTAAGAAGAATCACACAACTGAAATGATAGAACATACAATTACACGCATACATATTCTTAGCAATGAGTCATATATAAGGCCAAATGTATGGTTTAAGGTTTCACACAATTGAATAGAACCAGAAAGGGGATTCTGACAATGTTCTGGGGGATATTCATATTACAATGTGGTACAGTGGAAAGATTGTCAAATTTGGGTTCAGAGGAGTTGGGTACAAATTCTTACCCCATGAATGAATGACTGAAAAATTCAATTATCCTTTCTGAGCTTCAATATCTTCATTTATAATATGAGTCATTTCGACAAAAATGGCTTCTGAGATTTCTCTCAAATGATACATTAACCATCTGTGCTTAGAGAAAGCATGACTATTCAATCTATCCCTAGAGTATATTGGAGCTCCACTTTTGAAGGAGACATATATCAAGAACTACAAGAACAAATAAAAAACTGACCAAAGATTATAAAACCAAAGCAACAGTGAGAAGATCTTTCCATTGGCTTTGAAATATCCTATGAGCAATAAGGAGAAGAGAATGGGAGGAGAAGGGTATGAGAAGTCAAACAAGAAAGGGAAGTTGGCCCACTAAGTTCTGCAACTGGGAGCTTTTTTTTTTTTTTTTTTTTTTTCCTGGAATAATCAACCTTCTATAATGTGGTTTTTGTAGATAACAAATACAGAAATTGGCCACTGGGTAACATAGCTTGCTACCAAAGAATCCCCAAATTAATAAAAGTTTTCTCTTTTTAAATGCCTCAAAAGTTTTTTGAAAGAGTAGGCAAGGAAAAAAACATCAGATTAGAAATGTATCACTGAAATTACAATAAGAAAGCTTTTCATTTTCACTTGTTAGAATTTCTAACAGGTGAATAACCTCAGGAAACTTTTTAGAATGTTCAAAGTAGTGGTTTAAGTGATAAAACTTTAAGATAAAATAATGCCTTATAAGAATATAACTATAAAAAAAGGAGCTGTGGTGGAAGGAAACACAGGCTGGGAGTCATGAGGGTCCTCTGATCTAAGCAGTTATGTGTCCCTGGGCAAGTAGGGCCATAAAAAGTAACTTTTTTATCAATATCTAAAAAAGATAATCATACCTGGAGTATCTCAAATAATTGTTCAACTAATTAAATACAATAAAGCCCTCCATTAAAACAAAGAAATAGTTATTATTTAGATTTTTAAAAATACATATATGTGTATATATATACACACATATATATGTATAAATGTATCTTCCTACATTTGAAAATCTATATCTCATTCTGTATCTAATCTATTTCCTCTTCACCAAGAAATGAGAAGTGTGTTTATTCATCATTCTTCTAGAATTATACTCCATCAGGGACTTTCTTTCATATAATCCTGTGGTCATCTTGGGCAACTAGGTGGAACAGTGGATAGAGGACTGAGCCTGGACTCAAAATCTGGCCTTAGGTACTTGTTAGCTTGGTGACCATGGACAAGCCATTTTGCCCTGTTTACCCAGTTTCCTCATCTGTTATAAAATGAATTGAAGAAGAAAATAGCAAACTACTCCAATATCTTGGCCAAGAAAACAGCAAATGGAGTCATGATGAATTAAACATAACTTACAATGGCTGACCAACAGTTATATCATATTAATTGTTCTTCTGGATTTATGCACACTATATCATTTTATACAAGCCTTTCAGATTTCTCTGAACCCATCCCTTTGTCATACCTTACAGTGTAATTACAGTCATATACTATAACTTGATTAATCATTGTCCAATTTTTGGATGGCCACTTTTACCCAGTTCTTTGCTACAACAAAGAGGCTTTAAATTAATCTTCCTAGTATCACAGAGAATATGTGTCAAAGTCTGGACATAAGTCCAGGACATCTTAACTCCAAAGCTGGATGTCTGTTAATTAAACTACACAGCTTCTATTATTTGAAGAAGTATCTTGAATAGGTTGTTAGCCTTTTCACTTTTAAAAGGAAAATTCAAAGTGTTTAATTGGCTTGTCAAAAGTCACCTAGCCATTAAAGAGAGAGACTGAAGTTCTTCAGAGCATGTACTCATGTGCCCAAGACAAATATGTTTTTAACTTGGAATAAGCTCAAAAGAAAGTTCTATCAAAGACCTTACAAAGATGAGGAAGAGATTGACTTTATTTAGGGAAAGAGATCATGATAGATGTGCTATCCAAACTGGACTTTGAAGAAAGAGAAGGCCTTCAATAAACTAATAAACATTTGTACAAGGAGTGCATTCTGTGCTTGTACAGATACCTCAAGGTGGGAAATAGCAAAGTAATATGAGGGAATAGTGATAAGAGATAGGAAAGGGGGAACCCCATTGGTTGGCGCAAAGATAGTAAGATAATCCCATGAGGCGCAGTGTCCCCTGTAAATGAATTTACAGGCCCGAAAACCTAGATTGATTTAAAAAAAGTTTATTGTAAGGATTTTAGAAGTAAAGTTTAGTTAGAAAGACTCCAGGGCCAAAGGTGGTCTCTGGGCAGGTAGGAACCCTTACATGGCTGGAAGGATACCATGTTTAGGGGGGAAGGGCTCCTGCAAAGAGAGAGCTCCAGCTTGGCTCTTTTATACCTAAACAGGGCTTGCAGGTGGTGCCAAGTTCTTGGCAGGCTTTTCAGATAAGGAATTTTAAAAGGACCTCAACCCCCATCAATAGGAAACGATTTTTGATTGGCTAAGCCACTGAATGCATGGACAATATTTTGAAATAAAATTAGAAAATAAGATTGTAACTAAATTGTGAATGAATTTAAATACCATATTAAGGAGAATTTATAGTTTACTTTTAATTGATAAGAAGTTGTTTTTGAGCAGGAGAATACTATATCAAGTCTAATGCATTAGGAAGCAGAAGCTATAATATTCCCACTAGTTCCTGTGCATACAAAGACCAAGTGAAACAGTTCCTGACCTTGAGAAGCTTTTATTCCAATGGGGAAGACTAGTTTAGATGAAATTACAATAACCTAGGATAAAAGTAATGGGTGGTAGCAAAGAAAGGGAGGGAGGAGTCAAAATAAGAATGTAAAGAGAAATGAGAAGCCAGATCACCTGTGAGGGTTTAAGATGTTGCTGCCTGGTTTGTAGGTGGCTAAAGTACTCATCCTTGCAAGTTCTAAAGTCTAATTCTGACTAGTATTCAGATTGAAGGGTTGTTCCATGGGAGGGCATAAGAGTAGGTGTTGGACCTAGGAGCAAAGAAGGATCTAATAAGTAGAGAGAGTTGGGGGCAATGAGGATGGCTATGTAAGAGGAAGTATGAGTAGAAATGAAACTGTAGAAAAGGGGAAATTATTAAAAATATAGTGAACAGCTGCTAAATTTACAAATGTATCTATTCAAAACATTAGTCATTAAGCTTTCAGCTTTGTGATAAGCAAAGATGAAAGCAATTTATCAACAATTAACTGAAACACCACCAGAAAGCACACTTGTTTTTTAATCACTCATTTTCTAAACTTCTAAATTAAGGAAGGAAATTGAATGCAAGTTCCTGAATAATATAGTTTAGTTTCATATTTAAGTGTCTCTGCAGCCAAAAGCATAAAGCAGGGGGAGGTTAGGGAATGGGTTCAATACCTCACTATATATATATATATATATATATATATATATAGACATATATATATATATATATATATATATATATGTCTATATATATATATATATATTTTTTTTTTTTTTTTCCTACTCTATTGTAGACTCCTGGAAGGCAGGAGCTATGTCTTATTTACCTCTGTATCTCTTTGCATAGTTTTAGTTATTCAATAAACATTTATTAAGCACTTACTAAGTGCCAGACTCTTTGCTTAACACAAGGGAATACAAAATAAGGACAAAGACCTCCCTGCCTTCAAGGAACTTACAATCTAATGGGTAAGAAAATATACAAACAACTATATGTAAACAAGCTATAAATACAGGATAAATGGGAAATAATTAGTAGAGAGAATTAGGTAGTTGGGTGGCACAATACATAAGGTGTTAGGTCTAGAGTCAGGAAGACTCATTTTCTTGAGTTCAAATCTGGATTAAAACACTTACTATCTGTGTGACCCTGGGAAATCACTTAACCCTGTTTGCCTCAATTTCCTCATCTATAAAATGAGCTATAGAAGGAAATGGGAAGCCACTCCAATATCTCTGCTGAGAAAACTCCATAAGAGATGGCAAAGAGTCAGATAAGAGTGAAACAACTGAACAGCAGCAATAGCAGAAAGAATTAAGCAGTAGAATTAAGAGGGATCAAGAATGATTGTTCATTCCACTGACATCTTGGTGCTGATTTTCTTTCTACTCTATTAGAACCTTCCAAAGGGAATCACAATAAGACATAAATAATTTCTCATTAATTTTGTGTACCCTTTGATGGTATGACATATTTGCATAGACACTCAATAAATAGTTTCCTATCAGCAAATAACTAAAATCAAGGTATGTCCCTAACTATGTGTTATAAGGTAGAATACTATACTTTGGTTTATTCATTTGTAAGACAAAAGGATTAGATTAGTTTATATCTAATATATTAACTGACATTATCATCATCATTAATAGTAACTGGTATTTATTTAACCTTTCAAGATTTGCAAGCAAAGAAATATTGCTTGAAGTGATGTAAGCAGGCAATTTCAGCTTTTCCATAAAAAAAAAAAAAAATTCCTCTAACAATAGACATATTGTAAAGATTTATAACTAAAGGCTTAATTTCTACTTTTATATTAATTATTCAATTGTGTAAAGGGCTGAAACTCTGAGTTGATGCACTAAAATCAGAGAAAGGAGCACTTAAGGCTAATTACCTATTGGACAATAACTCTATTAGCATATGCTTGGAAAATGGCCCTTCCCACTATTCTGTGCTGACTTGATCTTTTGGTGTATATAGATAATTGTAGAAGGAATTAGGGGGTTGAGTAAGACAAGCCAGAGTCACTTAGGCAGTAGACTAGGAGAAGGGAGGTCGTGGAGAGCTTGTGTCCATTCCCTTTACTTCCATCCCTAAAAACCAAGAATAAAGACCAAGGACTTTTGCTTATCCTGACTCCAGCTGATTCTAAAGCATCCAGGGTGCTAACTCCGTCTTCACACAATTGAATATTTTGTAAACTAAAAAAAAGTATTTTGCATCAAATATGACAATATTTCAATATTCAAATTATTGAGAAATGGAATTAGATGGTATGATATTCAACAATTAATTGCACTTCTTCAAGTAAATTCTATTGCATATGATATCAGGATCTTAGAATGTTAAAATTGGATGGTTGAGTAGTATCTCAAAGGATACAGAATTCAAATTCTGTCTGAAATATGTATCCCCTATATAATATTCTTGACTGAAGTGAAATAAAGCTTGTAGAGCATTCATTTTACATTCCGTTTTGAAATATAAAACAAATTTTGAAATAAAATTGCATCTAGTGAGGCAGTGAGTCCAAAGTTTCATCTCCAGAGAACTAGGATCAAAGAATATAGTTTTAGAGCTGAAGAGATACACAAAGCCACCTACTTCAACTCTCTTATTACACAAATGAGGAACTGGGCCCACATAGGTTAAGTGACTCACTCAAGATCACACAATTAATACAGAACAAGAATTTAAACACACATTTTCTTATTTGTTTAATAGTATTTTTCCACATGCTCAGATAGTTTTCAACATTCATTTTTGCAAAACCTTGTATTCCAAATTTTTCTCCCTCCCTTTCTCCATCCCTTTTTCCTCCCCAAGACAGCAAGCAATCTGATATTCTTCTAAACCTATTTCTATATTTTATTTTAAAAATTAAATTGCATTCATATACCATAACTTAGTCAGCCATTCCCCAATTAATGGGCATCCACTCAGTTTCCAGTTTCTTGCCACTATAAAAAGGGCTGCCACAAACATATTTGCACATGTGGGTCCTTTTCCTTCTTTTATGATCTCTTTGGTATACAGATATACTAGGGACATTGATGGGTCAAGGGTATGCATACCTTGATAGTCCTTTGGACATATGAATGCTTCTGACTATAAGTCATTACATATATTAGAAAAATCTATCATTTGACAAAGATAACTGTATGACCTTTACCAAACATCTCACTTCTTAGTGCTCAAAGAAACTGTACCTTTGCTCATCAATAACTCCCTTCCCTACTGGCTATTCCCTATCCCTGTGAAATCACAAGTCAACTCCCCCACCAATTAAAAAGAATTTAATCTAGTTCCCATTAGTTTGAAGGTTCAGTTGCTATACCAAGCTAATTTCAATCCATCTGTAATTTCTCTTTTTACTATGTTGAGATCATGTTGTGAAATGGTAGGTTTTCAACAAAGTGGTCTCCAGGGACTGGGTCTCCCCTTACTAATACTTCTATTTTAGATGGAGCTAGTAACAATGTAGTGACTTAAATAATGTCCCTTGAGGGCCAACATTGGGATTTAAAACTTAATTTAAGAAGATTATGTTTTATGAGTTTGTGAATAAGGAATGTTCACTGAATCAGGGAGATAATTCTCCCAGGTGTCTGGAGAAGTCCATCATTTCTGAGTCTTGTTGACTGGAATTCTGGGACTGAGAGAGGTGAGGACATCCATGGGATTAGGGTCAGATTGGAGGAAGAGGGAAACTCAAGCCTATCAAGAGAGGTCCCTGTTCTACCAATCTTTCAGAAGAGCAATAATGGGGGAAGATGTTCACACAGGGGTATGACTGGGATTCAGGTGAATTGATTTTAGAGTGTCTATGACCTTCAACTAAAAAAAAAATCCATGTTTATTTTCACTAGCTTTTAACTGAAATTTACCACCTATTTCCCATTAAAACAAACAAACATAATTCTGAAAAGGAGCCTTCAGAGCAATCATTTTTCTGGCAAGGAAAGGATCAATAGTACAATGGTGTTTATGCCCCTACCCAAAAGTATCTTTACATGAATTTGGGAAAATAAAATACTATTGAGAAAAAACAACAAATGAACGAATGAAAAGTAAATAAAAAGAGCTAGGGAACCATGATAGAAAATGAGTAAGACCCAATAATACTCAAGTGAGGAAGAGTAGCAGAAGAGAATGGTCCTTGTCGCCATCTTCTGGGAGCTGCTCAAAACTGCACAAAGAGAAAGCATCTTGTAGGTAGCTAGATGGATTCTTAGAGATAATCAGGAAAAGCTGAATTTAAATCCTGCTTTAGATATTTACCAATTCTTTGTGCCCCAGTTTCCTGATTTGTAAAATGAATGGGTTGGGCTAGAAAGCCTCTAAGATCCATTTTTGCTTTCAGTCTGTGATCCTATGAACCAATTGGAGGTAGCTAGATGGCTCAGTTTAGACATGAAGACCTGAGTTCAAGTTTGCCCTCAGGTGTTTATTAGCTGTATGACTGGGCAAGTCATGTAACCTCTCTCTGCCTTAATCCACTGGAGAAGGCAAACTGTTCCAGAATATTTTCCAAGAAAATCCCATAAAGAGTATTGGTGTACTATGATCCATGGAGTCACAAAGAGTCAGACATGACTGAACAATAACAATTACAATATGAGCCTGCCAGGAGCTCTGCCTGATATGGCAATAACCGAGACTGTATACAGGTATACCTTTGGCATTGGGGTACTAATTGGAAGGTAAATGTTTTCCAAGAGCTTTGCTGTGAGATCTATTTAATTTTCTACAGACTTTTAAATAATATTTTTCCCTTTTTAACTTTATGAACTGTGCATTTGTAAAGAGAGCTGATGTCAGGATGATAATTGTTCTAAGAGTAATCACCTCAAAATTTTCTGGGTGGGAGTTCCAAAATCCAGAGAAATAAAATAGTACTTGAACCACAATTTGCAAAACCTTAAAGCTCTCTATGAATGCTAGTTGTATGTTATTATCATTATTGACTTTAAAGAAATGAATGAAAATGCCCACAAAACACTGATGGTTTGGGTTTGGTGAATGCTACTGAATGCTGATAAGGGCAACACTTAAAAGACACTTTCAATCTTAGAGCAAATTTAGACACTGTGGATAGAGGTTAGAAAATGCAAACGATGTCTTGTTTTGAGTTTTCTAAGAAAACACAGTTTTCCAGATTTCCTATGTAAGTGGAGAAAGACAGAAAAGAGAGAGAAAGAAGAGATGAAAATCATCATAAAATATCCTATTTCATATACTGAGGACTGAAGCCATCACCTTTCCTAATGAAGGAAAAGAAAATGAAAGAACCAAGTCAGAAATGGAAAAAACAAAAAAACTGTCAAACTAGATCAATTCTCTATCAGGGAAAAATATAGCACAAATCTTTGGCAGGAGCACAGACATTTTTTTTTTTTTTTTTTTTTACCAGTATAGGTAATTTTCAAAGGCCTAAGGATGTCCTAATTTGGAACTGTCTCTACCAATGCAGATGAATACATTCTCTGTACATATATATTTTAGTGACCTGAAATAGTAAGAATTGGTCAATCAGTTGCTAAACATTTATTAAACCCCTACTTATGTACTAGGCATTGTGCTAATTCAAGGTCACGTTGGTGTAGAATGTCACAGGTACAACTAAAACCCAAGTCTTTCAAACTTTGATGCCAATTCTATTCATCATCTTTCTTTTGTTTTGTTTTGTTTTGTTTTTCCCTGAGGCTGGGGTTAAGTGACTTGCCCAGGGTCACACAGCTAGGAAGTGTTAAGTGTCTGAGACCAGATTTGAACTCAGGTTCTCCTGAATTCAGGGCTGATGCTCTATTCACTGCGCCATCTAGCTGCCCCAATTCTATTCATCATAATACTGCCTTTCTCTCGGTCAGATGTTATGAGGGATTCCTGAGTGTATAATTCTATAAGAAAATATCATTTTTCTGGCAAGGAAAAGATCAATGGTACAATGGTGCTTAGTAACGAGTTGGACATGGAATATGAGAAAAAATAATTCAAGATGACTAAGAGATTATAAGCCTTGATATCTGAGAAAAAATGTATTTATTCAATAAATATTTATCAAGAACCAAAAAAAAAAAAAAAAAGAAAATATCATTTTTCTCAAGAGACACTATTGTTTAAGAGGAAAAAAGAGATTTTAAACCCTGGCGAGCACATGATATAGATAGTCATAAGAAGAGAAGGTAACACAACATAACAAATATGGAAATATGTTTATAAGGATTGTACATATTTAACCTATGTCTTGGGGAGAGAGGAGGAAAAGGACGGAGGAAGAAAATTTTAGGACAAAGTTTTATCAAAATGATGCAGAAAAGTATCTTTACATGTATTTGGGAAAATAAAATACTATTGAGAAAAAACAACAAATGAATGAATGAAAAGTAAATAAAAAGAATAGAAGGTGGCAGACACAGAGAAAACCAATAAGTCTACTGGAGAACTCTATTGTTGCTGTTGTTGTCATTTCAGTCCTGGAAATGACTCTTCATGACCTACTTTGGAGTTTTCTTGGCAAAGATAGTAGAGTGGTTTGCTATTTCCTTTTCTACTCATTTTATAGATCATGAAACTGAGGCAAACAAGAATAAGTGATTTGCCAGTGTCACAGCAAGCAACTGTCTAAGACTAGATGAGTTTTCCTGACTTCAGATTTAGTACTCTATCTACTATTCTAGCTGCCCTCTTAAAAACCTTAGAGAATTTGTATTTTATGTGTATTTTATTTGATACATATGGTACAAATGTGATACGTATTGTATGTCATACATGTGCTACAAATAGAAAACCCATCCACTATTCTTCTTCAGAACAATGTTTGTGCCCCTACCCAAAGCTCTGTGACCATATACTGGCACCATAGCTATGTTTTTGCCTAGTATGGAATTGTTTAAATCAGACCGTTTTTCCATTTCTGATTTGGTTCTCTCCTTTTCTTTTCCTTCACTTGGAAAGGTTCAGTCCTCAGTATATGAAGTAGGGTATTTTATGTTGGCTCTTCATCTCTCTTTCTTTCTCTAGACACTTATACAAGAAACCTGGGAAGCTCTGTTGTCTTAGAAAATTCGTACAAGACATCATTTGCATTTTCTAGCCATTCTCCCTTGTTCTCCTTGGTATCTATCCTACTGGAGAAATATAAGTATTTATGTGTGTGTGTGTGTGTGTGTGTGTGTGTGTGTGTGTGTGTGTGTGTATACGTATGTACTGTGTATAATATATATATATATGTGTATGGATTGTATTGAATTATTTGAGTCTTGGATTTTTTTGGCAAAGATACTGGATGGTTTGCCATTTCCTTCTCCTGTTTGATGTAAACATTATATATATATATATGTATGTGTATATGTACACATATATGTATGTGTATATATATATATATATATATATATTTATGTGTACATGTAGAGTTATGCACACAAATATACTAAGGTGTATTTGTGTGTATAACAAACATCATTTGTGTTTTCTAGCTTCTCTCTAACATTTCTAAATTCTAAATGATTCTCAACCTGCCCCTAGATTCCAGAGCAGTCTAAAGGTTTTCTTAGCATTATTCTGTATTAATCATCAAACCAAGAGTATTTTTCTGGGGCTTCATTTATCCCAGTTTATAACTAGCATTTATATAGTATTTTATATAGTGATATATTTATAGTCAAATACACTGTGGTCAAAATTACATCCATTTTATGTCAGCTGGTCTAATTTTTTATTAAAGAGATTTAGATAACTTTGAATTGTCATGTACTTGGATTCCTTTATGCTTAAAGCGTATTAGAGTGTAAACCTGGGGTGTAAGCTTGAATTCAGAAATCTAAATCCTATTCTTAGACAATATCTTCTTAATCAGATCTTCATACATGAATATATCTTTCTCTTCTGAAACAATGCCTTCATTGGATGGTAGTGGCAAAATGTTTATATCTCTAAGGTCTTTAATTTCTTGCCGAATACTCAGTAATTTTTAGTGATGCTTTCTGGATTTTTTCAGGCAGCATCAATGAATCTCCATGAATTACCAAAGTAGGGGGAAGGCATATGGTTTAAAAAGTCCCCAGAGGCTCACTGTCAGATCTTGGATACATGCACAAGGAGGACATAAGATCTCTCCATTGTTGTTATTCAGGGAGTAGCCAGCTGCCTCAACACCCCTCAGCAGGGAGTCACCACTCACTGCTACTCATCTCTTCTTCCTCTGTCCCTTAAAGTTGCAGGAGGATGACATACAAGTTGTATTGGTGGCCAAAAGAAATGAACTTGATTGGCAGACATTTCAACTAAAGTCAAATTCCTTTTATGAGAATAGCAGACATTGAAAATTACTAATGAATGATTGTTTAAGGGAATCTATGCAAAGTGAATGTAAATAGTCTGTGCAATCCAAAGATTGTTGTTGTAACTATGAAAGCCTTCCATAATCACATTATGCACATAAGTAAAAAAAAAAAAAAAAAAAACTCTAGCCCTATTATGGAGGTGATCCTATCTGCTACAAATGGCAGATAACCCAGATAAGAATGGGGAAGCCAGGTGTGTTCAAAGAAAGGTTTTTGTAATTTGAGCTGCCTGAGGAGTATAAGTAGCAAAGAACCATCAGAGTTAATATATATAATGTTCTCTTAGATAATGAATCAAAATATCAAGAACCAAGCATTTATTTAATGCCAGCCTCTATATTAAGCTTTAGGAATATAAATACAAGCAAGCAAAAAACCCTCTACTTTCAAAGACTTACATTCTAAGAGAGGAAGACTACACTTTATGTAGAGATAGAAGGAGCATGATGAGGGGGTTTGGAGAAGGACCATGGTGGCCTGATCCCTGATTGGATTACACAAAAAACTCAGCTAGCAGAGCTGGGAGGAGGCCAGGACTGGAGTCCTAATGTCAGGTGGGTTAGAGATTGAGGTTATGATGAAGAGGCTGCTGGGGTGGCTCCTGATTCTCTGGCAGGTCAGATAAGGCAAAAAGCTCATCTATCAGAGGCAGGGGAGATTTAGTTTGAAGGGATTTAGATAATTCTACCCAATTGCCTTAGAGACATTCTTGGAGATTTAAGAAGTTTAAATCAGAAGGAATCAGGGTGTTTTGTCAGCTCCTGGACATGTAACTAGTTCTCTGGGATGGGGAAAGGGAGAAGTATCTGAAGAAGAACAGGAATTAACATTTATAAATTCTATGTCTGAACCTGGTGTTAAAAACTGAGATTTTCCTGAAGAAAGGGCACAGTAAAATTCCTGGTGCCTGGATCAGCATTTGTGAAATCAGCTTCTTTAGGAGTAATATAAAAAAGAAAAATGAGAAATTTTGAGAATGAAGTAGACCAAGCTATCTTCAAACCAGGAACATCCTTGGAAGCATTCTCCCCTGGCAGTGGGCAAGGATAGTATTTAAAGGAGACCTGTTCTGAGGAATGGGCTCTCTGATGGAGTTATGGAGGAGCTTTGACAAGGAATAATACTTTCTGGAAGCTGGAACCTCAGATGGGGAATTGGCAGAGCATCTGTTGCTGGCTAGTGGGAGCTATGCAGAGCTACAGGAGGAGCTGCCTTGAGGAGTATTGCCTGCTGGGAGTTGAATTGCCTAAAGCAGCACACCTGTTATTGCCTGCTGGGAATTGTGAAGACCTGCAGGAAGAAGCACTGTGGGTAGCTTCACAGAACTGCAGGAATTAGTGTCCATGGGAACCCTGGCCTTGTCTGATCAGATCACAGACCAGGCCTTAGGAACAGGTTGTTGACCAGAGAGCATTTCTTTTTCCAAAGTCCTATTTCATTTCCTAAGATCTTCCAATAAAACTTTCCTTTCTTTGTTTTGTGTATGGTTAGCCTGAAAAGGGAATTGGCTCCAACAAACAATGGGACATCAGGTGGACATTTTCCCAGATTTTTTAGAGTGGGAGCTATGAGTCAGCGAAATGAGAAATTCCATAAAGTGAACCCCAGTAATCTGCATGGTGAAATACTTCCACACATGAGTCACATACTTCTAGTGGAATAAGTTACACACTTTTAATTCAACGAACATTTACTTAATAAGCATCTAAACCGCAATACCATTGTGATGAGTCTTATATCTTTGATTTATCTCTTGTTTCCCACAAAATCATAAAAGAAATATTTGTTTACATACTCAGCAGCTATGAGAAAAGAGTAGTAAGTCCCCCAAATATTCTGAAAAACCTTACAATTTCAGATCTTGTTATATGTGCCTGGAAATTCATGTTTGGTAACTAACTTCCACAATCAACTTCCCTCTTGTCTATCTATGGATCTGTCTGAGTTTATGTATTTAATTGCAAAATCTTGGTGGAAATAAAAACATATATTTTTTTTTAATGACAGCTTCTTGACAAATGCAGAAGTGGAAAATGAAGCCAAGTATAGCAGTTCAAAAGTTAGACTGAGTACTGCACACTAAACAGTGAATGCTACTTATTGTAGTCATCCTGCAACAGCCCTGCTGTCAACATTGTCTTCTGGTGACAACCTCCAGCTCTGACTGAATTGTGTTGCAACTGAAATTGTACTGAGATAGCTAAAGGACTTGCATAAGATGAAGCAGTAAGAGGACAAAGTACCTTAAAAAAGATATTTAAGATAAAGCTTAGTGCCCAAGCCCAAGCAAGGCTGCCTACTTTGTTATTGTTTTCAAATTTTTTTTAGTGGATTTTTTTTTTTTTTTTTTGTGGATGTAGATCCTAATTATCTGTAACTTCCCAGGTTCTTTTCTTCTCTAGAATCTAAACATTGACTAGATACAGTATGAGTTTAAAAGAATAGAGAAGTCTTTCATCAGATTATGATGGCAGGAATCATATCTTTGGTTTTACATCCTGATCCTTGGCTCTTTTTTTATACAAAATGATGATAATTTGTAATAATAATAATAATAATAATAATTTTATTTTGAACAAATATTTGGGAAGGATCTGTCATCCATTCAGCTTGGAAAATTCAAGTATGAGACCTCTCTCCATTCAGCTTGGAAAATTCAAGTTTGAGACCTTTCTCCACTAATACAGATGAGTCATTGTTCAAGTTGTTTTTCAGTCATGGTCAACTCTTTGTGACCTAATTTAAGGTTTTCTTAGTAGAAATACTAGAATGGTTTTTAATTTCCTTCTCTACTTCATTTATGGAGGAGGAAACTGAGGCAAACAGGGTTAAGTGACTTGTTCAGGATCACGCAGTTAGGAAGTATTTGAGGCCAGATTTGAACTCAGGAAGGTGAATTTCCCTGACAGGCTCAACACTCTATCAACACAGGTACTGTGCCTTGAACCTATCCAGATGAATAGTAGATGAATAAATAAATGGATTGATGAGTAAATGAATGAATGAAAAAGCATTTATTAAAAGATCTATTTAAAAATCCATCATTTCTGATGGATTTTAAGGTTTGCAAAGTATTTTACTATTTCATTTGACCTGTATAAAAACCTAGGAGGAAGGTGTTATTAGACCCAAATGAGGCAATTGAGACTGCGATTTACTCAAGATCACACAGCTAGCAAATATAAGGAGAATTTAAACTCGGATCTTCTTGATACTGAATCCAGCATTTTGGATATTGAATCATCTAGCTGCACTAACTATAGGTCTTGTTTCTTTCTTTTTCTTCTTTTGTTTCTCTTTTTTCTCTCTCACCCTCCCTCCTTCCCTCCTATCCATCCTTCCTTCTCTTAGCTTCCCCAGATTGGAAATGCACTGGCTCCTCATAGATTTAACTTTGTTGATCAAGCACATCTGATTTGACCTTGATTTGCTTCCTGCATAACCAGTTCTTCCCTCCTTAGATAGCCTGATGCCATTCCCTCTCCAATCCCAGAGTCTCACCATATTGGTTCCAAATAACACATGATTTTGACTTTTGCCCTACTGAATTAAAAATTCCCCAACCTCAAGCTATCTACTAGTTTCATCCTCTGCAATAGCAGGAACTACAGGCATGTGACACCATCCCTGGTCCCAGATCATATTTCTCAGTTCCTCTCATGCAAAAGATTCTTAACCTGGGGTCCATAAATATGGTTTTTAAAAATAGTTTGATAATTGATTTTCATTTGTAATACTATGTATTTTATTTTACACATTTAAAAGTATAATTCCTGAGAAGGGGTCCACAAGTTTATTCAGGCTGTTAAAGTGGT
Organism: Sminthopsis crassicaudata; assembly: GCF_048593235.1. Taxonomy (NCBI): domain Eukaryota; kingdom Metazoa; phylum Chordata; class Mammalia; order Dasyuromorphia; family Dasyuridae; genus Sminthopsis; species Sminthopsis crassicaudata. The sequence continues at coordinate 93,133,254 of NC_133620.1, read as the reverse complement.
CCACCAATCAATAAAAATAGTCATATGTCATTCACTATGCTAAGTGCTTGGGTAACCAAAAAAAAAAAAAAAAAAAAAAGAAGAAGCAAAAGACAAAACCTGCTCCAAGAGCTCATAATCTCATCAAGGAAACACCACCTTTAGCTCTTAGAGTTAACAGTAAAACTAATTATAAGAGGTTTGTTAATATGTAGGAATTTAAATATATGTTCTATATCTTGTACAAAAATATACATGTACAAAAATGTCACCAACTTTTTATGGCAGAGGTTACAAACACAACTTACTCAGACATATCATTAAAGTTCTGCAGTTGGTAATGCATACAAAAATCTCTCAATGGAAAATGAAATTCTCTTTATGAACTCTGCCTCCTATTTTAAGCTATTGATTTAGCTTTGGCTTCTGAATTCTCCTATCTAGCATCATTGATCCCCAGGGTCCAGCAATTCCCAACCATAGGTTGCTATATTCTGTAATTAAAGCAGCTTTGAATCCCCATTCTCCCTAGAGAATCAGATGGAATCTGAAGTCTATACAACACCTCCTATTCTCTCTCTAGTCCAACAGTGTTTGTTTTCAATACAAATTTATTGAGTGTGTCTGCTTGCCCTGTACTACATAAACTAATTCATCAGTGAGACTTCCTCCATCTCCAAACTTCACTCCCTCCCACTTTCAGACTTTATCATCCCTATCAGCAGCAAAGTTGTTGCCTCAGTGTCATTCCCAATGCCCTCACTTTTCACTCAATCAACAAACATCTATGAAGTATGTGAAGTATCTATTAAGTACTATAGGCATTGAGGATACACAAGAATACTTGCTTCCAAGGAGGTTATATTTCATCAAAGAAGAGTCTCTGCCTCTATATTTCTTTTTTTCCACTCCATATTACACACACACACACACACACACACACACATATATATGTCGTATTTATAGAAGTATATTCAAAATGAAACAAAAAATAAATAAATATAAGGTGATTTGAAGTTGGGGTAGGCAGGAAAGGCTTTTTAATTATTTCATTTCCATAATTGACCATTTTCCTGTAACATTTCTCAGAATTGCTTCTTTTCACTCTAAACAGCAATTACTTTTGTCAAATCAACTTTTCTGGTCTCATAAATACTTTGAAATATTTCAAGTTGGATTCACCATATCTCTTCCAACATCTGAAATTCCCTCCATATTCTTCAGTGCTATATTTTGTTTTTCAATTTATTCAAAAGCCTGATTAAGATTCACCTCTGCCATATAATCTCTTCAGCTAGATGGCCCAAGTATAGGGAAAGAGACCTAGAATCAGGAATTCTTACTTCAAATTTGTCTTCAGACATTTACTAGCTGATGACACACAATCTCTATCTGCCTCAGTTTCTTCAATTGAAACTGAGGATAATCACAGCATCTAACTTCTATCTTGTTGTGAGGGTAAAATGACGTCATTATTTGTAAAGTAATTTGTACAGTTTCTTGGACATAGTAGGCTCTATATAAATGCTTATTTATTTCCCTTTTACCCTCTTCTAATCAAATGTTCTCCTCTTCCAAATAAAATAAAAATTCTAAGATTGTCTTCCTTTCAACATTTTAAATATAAGTACATCAAATAAGTTAGTCAAACTAAGCAAAGAACCAAAGAAAAAGTTTAAAATTTCTGTCATCTGGCCAAAAATAAGTAGGTATTAAATAATGATTTCTACAGAACTTCAAGAGAAAAGCTAGGTGGCATAGTAGATAAGGTGTCAGACATGGGGTCAAGAAAATTTACCTTTCCCAGTTCAGACACTAACTACCTGTGTGACACTGAGCAAACCACTTAACCTTTTTGCCTCAGTTTCCTCATCTGTAAAATTAGCTAGAGAAGGAAATGGCAAACCACTCTAGTATCTTTGACATGAAAACACCAAATGGAGTCATGAAAAGTTGTATATAACTAAATGACAAATACAACTTCAACAGAGTAATCAATGTATTACAAATAAAGCTATAACTTAATATTTCCAAAAAGATTCCTCATCTCCCAAACTAGAACTGATCCTGGCCTCCTGTTGTTCCCAAGCCACAAATCCCATATACTTAATCACCCCCAGGCCTGTAATTATTTCTATACATGACACAATCCTCTTTTAGGGCAGGAACTGTCTTTTTTTTGCATCGTTTGTTTCCAGTGCCCAAGTAGACACTGAAAAATTATAAATATTTCTTGAACAGAATCACTTCTTCCTGCCTGTAAATAAAATCCACAACTCTTTTTCCATCAATTGGATTCACTGATAAAGTTTAAGGACAGTGTTCACCCTGTTTGCAGGTTGCTCAAATCCACCCTCATCAAGTTCATAGTAGTCATTTCCCATATGACCATATTCATTCAAATTTAGTTTAATACTCATGTTACAAAACTGGGGAAGAGCACTGGTTTTGAAACCAAAGACTGTAGATTCAAATATTTTCTTTGTCATTTACTGTTTCATGTTGGAAAAGCCACTTAATCCTTTGCTTTCATTTTCTTTATCTATAAAATGAAAGTTTAAACTAAATACTAAGGTTTCTTCCAGCTCTATGTATATAAATAGATGAAAATTTTAACTATTTGGATTATGCTTCAGATATACTGCAAAACACTTTATATCCTTTTTTTTTTTTTTTTTTGATCCTGAGAAGTAGTCTATAAGGTTTATATTTCACATATCCATATTTAACAGACAAGAAAATTGAGACAGCCAAGATTGAACGTCTTGTCTGTGGTCACATATACTACATTCCATCAAAAATAGAATTTGAATCCACATCTTCCTGAAACTAAATCCAATATTCTACTGTTTTACTCCTCTACTCCAGCTTTTAACTAAGGTTTCTTTTCATCACAAGTAAGGCAGCTCTTAGGATCTTCAAATTGTAAGTTCTCCAAGTCACTAGAAATAGATTCCCTTGATTTTCTGGATTACACCCTGCTTTTTATGAGAGCTCTGGCTATCTGACCTGAGCTATCTAGTTTGATGCAAGATATCTATGCCCAGAATCTGTTGACAAAACATTCCAAGTGATGTGATGATAACCAAAAGTATAAGTCTCTCTCCCCAGGGATCAGAGTTCTTCTATGCAGTCTGATCCCAAGGAGACAATGATGGCCAGTCAGTCTCAGGGAATCCAGCAACTCTTGCAGGCAGAAAAACGAGCCAAAGATAAGCTGGATGAAGCCAAAAAGAGTAAGTTCTCACTCATTTTAATGGTATTTTCTTTTCTAATGTTCATAGAATTTCTAATAGTTTCTAATTTCAAATCTCCTTTAATCCTGGAGTTGATATGGAGTTTCTTGAACCCAAACCAAATTGAAATTAAGATCTCACTGGCTCTACACTCCTATTTCTTTGCTCCAGTTCATTTTTCCAAAACGGCTTGTAACTAGTAACTAAATCCTTAAACAGATTCCCCTCTTAATTGCTTTGCATTCCAAGATTTAAAAATATTCCTATCACATGGTTCAGTTGTCTGCAAGCTAAACTCCAAAGCTAGCATTTCTAACTTTAAATGTTTCTCAGTGGTTCCTCTAATTTTCTCTTTCTTCATACAATAACATTGATATGGTACAGCTGCATGTAAATCTCTAACCCCTTCTAAGTCTGTTTCCTCATCAAGATAAAAGGAATAATAACACATTTAGTACCAATCAGACACTTACTAGCTGTTGTTGAAGGTCAAGTAAGATCATTTGGTTGTTATTTGCAAAAATTGAAACATTTTTATTATTAATATCAATTATTAATTATTATTATCATTTTGTTCTCATCCTTTTCAATAGAGTTCAGAAAGAAATTATGCTAGAAGCTATTTTTCTTTATATTTAATATTACATGTAGTATGAATTCTGTAATAATTATTATTGTTATCTTAGTGGGTCTGTCAAAAACTATAGAAGAAAAAAATGAATACCATGGTAATCTATTTAAAATATTCTTAGAAGGCAACAATATTCAGTAATTGGGTCCAGAGGACTGAACTCATATTAATAGAAAAGAATTACATGTAGGCAGACAGAGTAATTTCACAACAAAATTAGTATTATCTTAAGGTGGAATGTGCTACCATGGGAAGTAGTGAGTGGATCCCTCTTCCGTCAAACTTAAGAGGTCTTCAAGTAAAAACTGAAGGATCAATTATTGGAGGTATCATAGGATTTTGGGTTTATTCAATATTGATTGAGGTCCTTTGCAACTCTGACCCTGGATTTATAAAATCTAGACTCAAATTTCAATTCTCTTATTTATTAACTATTTGACCTTGATCAAATCATTCAAACTTAGTTTCCTCATCTTTATAATGAGGAATTATAACAATAGTTCATTTTTTCTATTATATATTAAGGTTTATAAAATGGTTTCCACACAATAATCCTATAAGAAAGACAGGAGAAAAATTATGACTCTATATATTTATTTCATGTTATTATCAATGAGATACCAATTGATATATAAAGATTTTATTAGTCATAAGCATGATTCATATGATATGTAAAGAAGGTATTCTGTATTGTAACTAAGCATGTTAGAAATATTAATGAGTGCTTAATCAAGAAAGTAATGGCAATATTTTAACACTGTGGATAAGTTTAGGTTAAAATACTATTCATTTGGAATATTTCATTTTTTATCTGGATTAAAAATAAAATGAAAGAAATGAATAAAAGAAATAAATCAACTTCATGACTTTGAAATACAAACTAGGTACTGGAAACATTAAAAGAAGCACAACTGGAAAAAGACCAGACAGATTTTCCATGTCTTCTTTGAAGTGGAGAGGATAAAGTTTGTAGGCTTTCAAGTTTAGGATTAGGTATCAATAAATTGGTGGAGCAGGCAATAAAGGCTGATAGTAAGCCCACAGAAACCAAAAACCTTAGAGACCTGTAATGGTGCCTGAAATTGTCAATATTGAGTCTTGGATTAATCCCCTTCTTGGAAACCCACAGATTCTGGATTATGTTACTCTGCTAGTAAACACAGATATTAAATACATCACAAGGTTTAGAGGATCAAATTGAATCATTGATATAGAAATTCTTTGTAGCTGGCTATTTTAATAAACTTTTATCTAATCAATAATTTCCTAGCAGATGTAAGCACAAGAAACTCTTTATTCTCAACTTCTATCTGATTCATTCTTGAAGTTTCACTATAATTATAGAATTGTAGGAATGTAAATTCACAGATCTTAGGTTAGAAGGGGCCAGAGGTCATCTAACCCAACCCTTTCATTTTATATTTTAATGGGTGGATTTGGAATCAGGAAGATGAGTTCAAATGCTGTCTCAGAGACTTCTAAGCCATGTGATCCTGTACAAGTCACTCCAACTTATAAGAGACCTTTCGTGATCTTCCTTCATGCTATTTATCTTTATTGATCATTTCCAAATAATTCTGTATTATTCTTGTTATTATTCAATCATGCCTTACTCTTTATGACTGCATTTGGAGTTTTCTTGGCAAAGATACTGGAGAGGCTTGCCATTTCCTTCAGCAGTTTATTTTACAGATGAGGAAACTGAGTAAGTAGGTCTAAGTGATTTGCCTAGGGTTATATAATATAACTAGTAAATGTCTAAGACGATTTAAATTCAGGAAGATGAATCTGACTAAAGGACCAATGCTCTATCCACTGTATCACCCCGTAGCCCTATACAAATCTAATTGTTTTCATGTTGTCTCCTTCCCACCCCTTTAGATTGTGAGCTGCTGGAAAACAGATATTAACTTTTGCCTTTCTTTGTAATTCCATTGTTTATCACAGTCTCTGACATAGAGTAAGCACTTCTTAATAAGTACTTAACCATTTAATAGCACAAATACACAAACATGTATAAACATAAAAATCAACAAAGTGCTTTATTTTTTCATCATCATGTTTTTGGGCAGTTAATACAGATATTAGTTTCCTTATTTTTTCATGAGGAAAGTAAGGCTCAGCAGTTAAATAGCCTATCCAGTGTTATTATAGCCAAAGAACAAAGTCAGGAATCAGACCCAAATCTTCTGGCTTATAGTCTAGCGCTTTGTTCACTGTGCCATACTTCTGATTATGTGAATATTTATAAACATGAAATAATTTTGAAGATGAAGCAAACTATGAAGCCAATTCTACAAATTTTTAAAACATTTATATATTTTTCTTACCAAAATTAGAGTAATTTAAAATATTCCAAAGAAAAAGCCAATTCTCCCTCAGACATGACAGTCATTCATTTGAGATTTCTGTCAAAAAAAAGTGACATTAAACTCAATTTTAATCAATATCATTGTCTTTTCAAACAACTTTAATCAACCATTTCACTCTCTTCCAAACTTACTTGCGAAAAGAAAAAAAAAATATTTTTCTCACTGATCATGTCTGCTAATGAAGGCCATTGGGGGTGGGGAGTAAGCAAAAGCTTCAAATTCCAATGTAAGGGCAAAAGATAAACTCTTTTCTTTTTAAATGCATGGGAAGCCTTTCACAATCCCTCAGTTTGTTAGTGTTCCCTCCTTCCTCAAATAATCAGGCATATTCTCATCTGTTTACATATCAAATCCTCCCAGTAGAAAGTTAACTTCTTAAAGACAGAGAATGCTTTTAAGTTTTGTGTTTGAGAAGAATAGCTTCTTTACCAGAAAGATCTAGATACAAATTTAGCCTCTGACACATGTTGCCTGTATGACCTGTGGCAGGTCATTTAATTTCTCAATGTTCTCATGCTTTGGAAGATGACATTTACTCACCTAGGAGTTCTTTTTAACAGTGAAATTATAGGTCATCATTATCTATTCATGGTATCCTCGGGGCTTTGTACATATAGAAAGAACATGAAACTGGTTCTCCTCAAAGGCATTTCAGAAAATGTTTTGATTTCTAACAGGTAACTTTTGTTCTTGGTTTTGCCCAGTGAGTGTTCTGTCCCAGAAAGTAGGAGCTTGGAGACAGTTTTCACTGGCTAACACCAGATTTTACCACTCAAAAATGTAATAGTTTACAGTAGCTACATAAAATACCTGACCCATATACTCCAAATAAATACAGTTCATTCCATGGCAAACATAAATAAAACCTGACCTCCACAGCATAAGAAATCTGTTATTATTTAACTAACCTTTTATGTTTTACTGGTTTTTATTTCTTCCTTTTCTTCTCTAAATAGATGTGGAATCACAGTTAGAGATGAAATGGATTTTAGCTAGCATGTTTTAAAACTTTCTTCTCTATAAAGACAAGATCAAGACTTTGATTAATTTAAATCAGCTAAGTTAGATGATTGAACTGAATGGTGAAGTATTAAGAGCCCTGGAGCTAGATATAAATGGCTTGATTTCCACCTCTCATCTTGAACTGGATTGGCTATGGATAAGTCACTTTATCAAGGTGACATTCAGTGTCCTCATGGGGGAAAAAGAGATATAGCCATATTTTTTAATGTAACTCACAGAGTAGTAAAGAAAGCACTTTCAAAAAGTTATAAAACTCTATAGATATTAGTTACTCATTTAAAAGCTAGCAGTTCTACTGTGTGTTTGCATACATAGATATATGTACACACACACACACACACACACACACACACACACACACACACACACAAAATTAAATCTCCAGAGCTGAGAGGCTAACTAATCCAAGCCTTTCATTTTACAGCAAGGAAACTGAGATCTTCAAAATCTCTGAGGATTTTGGTTTTATAAAAGTGGGTATATTACTGATTATAATTATATTATATTACCTGATTACTCATTAACCAGAAGAAAGCTTACTCACAGAGTTAGAATGGACTTCAGGGAAAACTAGTCTAACCTATACCCAAGCAGGTATCCCCTCTAGTATAATATATCAGATAAATTGTCATCTTGACTCTTTTTGAAGATTTTCACTGGGAGAAAAACTCCCTGCTCTCCAAGGGGATCCATCCCACTTTGGACCCATTCTAATTGTTAGGAGGTTTTTCCTTGGACTGAACATAAATCTGCCTTTCTGCAACTTACTGTAGGATGACAGGATCAAAATTTAAAATTGGACCAAAAAATTGAATTGGAAGGAACCTTAAAAATATTCTCATCCAAAATCTTCATTTTACACATAGAGAATTGGATTTAGCTTTCCCATTAAGATCAGGAGTAAAGCAAGGATGACCATTATAACTACTATTATTCAGTTTTATACTGAAAATACTAATTCTAGTAAGAAGACAAGAAAAAGAAATTGGAGAAATAAAAATAAGCAATGAGGAAACAAAAACATCCTTTTGAAGATGATATGATGGAATAATTAAAGAACCTTAGAGAATCAACTAAAAAATTAGTTGAAAAAATTAACAATTTTATCAAAGTTGCATGATACAAAATAAACTCATATAAATCATAAGCATTTTTACATATTACCAACAAAACCGAACAGTAAGAGAAAGAGAAATTTCTTTTAAAATAATTGTAGATAATATAAAGTATTTAGCGGTCTACCTGCCAAGATAAACCCAGGGGAATATATGAATACAAATAAATACTTTTCATATGATAAAAGAAAGGGCTAAATCGTTTAATATTAATTGCTCATGGATAGGCATGATATAATATAATAAATGACAATTTTACTTAAGGGAATTTACCTATTCTGTGCCATACCAAACTACCAAAATATATCTGGAAAAATAAAAGGTCAAGAATATAAAAAAATTAATGGGGGTAAGGGGAAATGAAAGAAGATGGCCTTAGCAATTCCAGATTTCAAAATTAATTACAAAGTAGTAATCCTCAAAACAAGCTGGTACTGGCTAAGAAATAGAGTGGTGGATCAGTGGAATAGATTAGATACACAATAGCAAATGACCATAGTAATTTAATGTTTGATAAACTCAAAGATCCAGGTTTTGGGGGTAATAACCCACCATTTGACAAAAATTGCTGAGAATACTAGAAAGCAGTTTGACAGACACTAAGCATAAGATCAATATTTCACATTGTTTAACAAGATTAAGTCAAAATGGATGAATGATTTAGACATAAAAGGTGTGACATCATAAGTAAATTAGGGAACCATGGAAAAAATGTATCTGTTAGATCTATGAATAAAGGGAGAGTTTATGGCCATACAAAAGAAACAGAATATCACAAAAAGTAAAATATATGGTTTTGATTTTATTAAATTAAAAGGATTTTGTATAAATAAAACAAATTAATTCAGTTAAAAAGAAAACAGAAAATGGGGAGGAGGGGATTAAAGCAAGTTTATAGGGAAATGAGCCAAATTTATATAGAGTCATTCCCCAGTTGATAAATGAAAAACATGTGAAAAGAAAGCTTTCAGAAGAAATCAAATCTATCAATAATCACATAAAAATGTTCTAAACAGTACAGACTAGAGAAATACAAATTAAAACAATTCTGAGATACTACTTCACATCTATCAGATTAGATAACATGAAGAAACTAAAACTGACAAGTGCTTTTTATTTGGGGAGGAGGGCAAACAATTGGGGGTAAGTAACTTGCCTGGAGTCACAAGCCATAAGTATTAAATTCTGAGTACAGATTTGAACTCAAGTCCTTCTGACTCCAGGGAGTCAGGAGAAAGTAGCACACTAATACACTATTGACAGAATTGGGAACTAGTCCAAAAATTCTGGAGACCAATTTGAAACTATGTCCAAAAGGTTATAAAACTGTATACACCCTTTGATCCAGTAATATCACTACTACATATATATTCAAAAAAGAAAAGGGAAAAGGATCTATTTGTGCAATATATATATATATATATATATATATATATATATATATATATATATATATATATATATTAATAGTAGCTCTTTGTGTGGTAACAAAGAATTGAAATTTGAGGAAAAGTCCATCAATTGAGGAACTGCTGAATAAGTAGTGTTAAAGGATCATGCTATAAGGATAGTTTCAAAAAGACCTGGGAAAATTTAAATGAACTCATGCAAAGGGAAGTCAGCAGAACCCGGGATAAATGTTAATTTGTATATATTCCTCAAGTTCAAAAAATGGATCACCAAAGATGGGAAAGATCTTTTTAAAGAAGTATTTCATATTTAAAAAAAAAAAAAAAAAAAAAAAAAACCTTACTCAAATTTTCCAGTTTTTTTTTAAGTCATCAGCAGCTCAAAAATGAGTGTGATATTGTTGCCCAATTGAAGCCAACATCATTTAGGTGTCTTAAAAGATTAGTGTTTGACTCAAGAGAAGTATGGTTCCTCTGTGCTATATTTACAGGGCTAGGCTATCCCACTCCACAGTAACTTCCACTTCATTGTAGCTAAATCTAGGCTAGAAAAATTTAGCTGATTTCTTATCTCTACTAATCAAGAAAGTGACTAAGTTCATTGATTTAAACAATGCCTTTGTTTTTGATCTGTACACAAGTTTTAATTCATTTCATTGTATTAAAAGAGAATGCTGTGGGTTTGCAATGATTTATTTTATTTTACCTTTATTTAGCCCTTCTTTACCAAATACCTAGCTGCCTGGAGACTGGTGAAAGAGAACAAAACAACCAACAAACATAAAAATGAACATATTGTGCCAAGAGCAGTAATTTTTTTCTTATTTTAAGCTAATCACAGCACTGCCTAGAAGTCTAAGGAATTTTTTGAGTTCAATGAGTCCTGGCCAGAATTCAATGTGACTTTTAATAATGAGTAAAATACTAAATTATATGTTAGAAGGATTTGGGCTTATGCCTGCTTATCCCCAAATTTTGCTCTAAATATCCTTTTGTTTAATCTATGGACATTTTCTCAGATTTAAAAAAAATCATAAATAGAAGGAAATACTCAATTTGATTTAAAAGTTAGTAAATATAAAGATATAATTTTTCATTTTTATCCAAACTTTTAGATTTCCTGAAATGAGATCTCAAAGAGGTGTTTACCCCAAGTTAAGAAACCCTACCTAAAGATAATTTTCTCACTCCTACATTTTAGTAGTATACTTTAAAAACTTTACTAATTACATATGTGTTTCATAGATCAAAGAAAAAAGAAAGGAACTTATTTGTACAAAAAGCTTTTTGAAGGGAAAACATTAGCAAACTTCTGTTATAATCATGATAGATGGTGGTAGTGTCAAGTGCCCTCAAAGACTTAATTCACCTCAATTATCATCTACTGCTATAGGGTATACTGGAGAAATAAACTGAAGACAAAAATAAAAAAGGAAATCCTTATTTCTCTTAAGAAGACTTACAACCTACTACTCTAGAGTTTACAGACCTTTCTGTCTTTTCAGTTTGCAAGTGAACTAGAGCAGGTCTTCTAAAATGAAAAAAAAAAAAAAAAAAAACACCAGAAAGCTCTCTTTGCCTTAGCTCTTAACAAATCCAAGCCTGATGAGGCACTGATTTTTGAGGAGGAAAATATTCTATCCATCCAACCCTGAAATCTAAGGCAGAGGTCAAATGAATATGCATTTTCTTTCAAAGAAAACTTGCAAGGGGCAGGAGAGAGGACATGGGATAAGAGGTGGCAGAAAAAAATTAGAGAGAAAGCTAAGAGGACTGAAAAATTAAATCACAAAAAAAGGATCTGTCCTTCCAGCTGCCACAGGCCCCAGCCATACCTTTGGTATTGCCCTTAATTTTACATGCCAACTATATGTCCCCAGATTCTCTTCCAGATCTGTAGTCGGCTGTTTTACTCTGTCTACTATATTTTTACTGGGTAATTTTCAATCATCTCCAACTCTTCACAACCTTATTTTAATATTTTCTTGTCAAAAATACTGGAATGCTCTGCTATACAATATTTTTAGTGTATTTTAAAATTTTATATATTTATGTTTCCCAATTACATGTTTTTTTAAAATTTTAATATTTATTTGTTTAAAAATTAGTTCTAAATTCTCCCTCCCACCATTTGAGTAAATGAGAAATATGACATCAATTATGCATGTGAAGTCATGCAAAACATATGGCACTATATACTCTTGCTATATCCTAAAGTTCAGAGAAAGGACTATTATGCATTATCTGCCTTCTTCCATCTCCTTCAAAGATTGGGGCTTTGACCAGTTTGTTGTCACAGTAAACAAAGTCTAGATTCTGCAAGGGCAGGTTAAAAATGTGATGTGTTAGACCTGAACAAAGTGATCAACCATTCCTGTCCATAACATTGCAAAAGCATAATACTGTTTGATATTTCTAATGTATCTATTCAATTAGCAAACCAATCTTGCTTTGATAATATATAAAATCTAGGGACAAAGGCCATTTCTCATTGATCTTTGTTTTTCCCCAGCAGCCAATACATTCTACTGCACATCATAGATTCCTATTGAATTTTTTTTTTTTAATTGAGCAGCTAGATGGAATGTTCTGATGGCAAGAGCACTGTGCCTACACTCAGGAAGATCTGAGTTCCAGTTCAGCATCACACATTGACTAATTCGGTGACCCTCACCAAGTCACTTAATGCTTCTTTGCCTTAGTTTATCTACAAAATGGAAATAATACCAACCTCTACTTCCCAAGGTTGTTGTGAAGATCAAATGAGATAATATTTGTAAAGCACTCAGCATAATGCCTGCATGCAGAAAGTGCCATGTAAATGTTAGCTATCATTATTATTAGTTGAATTACAGGCATGGAAACAAGAGTACCACAATTAGATTTAGGCTTCTAGTGGTTATGACTGTGCCTAGATTTTAAATTAAAGTCTATATTCCCATGGAACATTTTCATAAAGGAATCTCTTAAGATCAGCTTTAGAGAGATTCATAAGGAGTAGGTTTGACCATGGACAAGAACATGATGTTCACATAGAGGACAGCAACAGAGTCTTTGATTGGAATCAGAGTGAGGAAGGAGCCTATGACTTGACTTCCAAGCTCAGCTCTTCTAAAATTACCTATGTAATCTTGCTTAATCATCTCTAAGGATTGGTTTTCTCATCTATAAAATGGGAAACTTGGATTAAATTACTTCAGAGGTCCCTTTTAACTCAGCATTTGATCCTTATATCAAAAATTAGAATATTATTATATTTTAAAAAATATATTTAGGGTTTTTTTTTTGGTTTTTTTTTTTTACATCACCAACAATTCTTTAGTCTTTCCTTACTTCTCCAAAAAGCCATCTCATTAAACAAAGTTTGATTTTTTTTTTTTTTTTTTTTTTTTTGGCAATCAGGTTAAGCAACTTGCCTAAGGTCATACAGCTAGTTAGTGTCAGAGGGAAGATTTAAGATGAGGTCTTCTATTCATTACTCCAAATACCTGCCCCTATCACAAAATTTTTTTAAAGAAAAAAATCAAGTCAACAAAAATTGATTTATACAATGAAAAAGCCTTAAAATATAAGCAATGTATTCCATCTCTGGGCCTCCAACTTCTATAAAGGTGTGAGATGTCAGAATTCTCATATTTCTTTATAATTTAGCTAACATTCACTATACTCACTAGTGATTATTTTGTGATTGTCCTTAAGTATAATATTTCTGCATTATTCCTACATACTGCCTTAGTCTGTATAAGAATCAAAGAATATAGTATTTGTGAAATTCTTAATGAACTGTATTATTACTGGTATTTGTTCATTGAAAATATAATGCTTCTCCAATGGAGAGGAGTACTCTCTAAAGCTCTAGCATATGCTTAAACAGAGCTCACTACCATCTCCAAATGTCTTCATGCATTGCCAGAATAGTTAAGAGTTGATAGGGTACACTCCTAGCATTTTCTGGTTGGCTTCTCTGCTACTGTTTCCAAGGCAATGGTGTCCATCTTCACATCTAAAGACTGGATTTCACAAATAAGGAGTAAGAAAGATGTTGATGAAAGTGAATCTCATGTGTTCATTTTTATTTTCATCTAATGAAACAGTGGGCACTAAAGGTAGTTCTTTCCAGGAATATAATCAGTGTCAATATATGTAGAATCATATATAGCAGCAGCTGCTGTGTCAATCCAGAAAATTGCTGAGCCAGCAACTCCTTCCATACAACTTTCTCTCTTAATTGAATAGGGACCAGCAGGTGCTTGCTATGATGATAGGTAGATATCATGGGCACACTTAGAGACTGTCACTTGAAGAAAAATCTGATATATGGCATCTTGAAGGAAGCTCTTGATTTTGGTCTGGAGTGAAGTATGTTCTTTTCCAAAATCTTCTTTCTTTGCTATAGCATCATTGTTTTTAAGCCTAGAGATCACGATTTTTACATTGGAAAAGAGTGTCATTGGGGTTCAGAAAAGGGGAGACCATATCTGGTGGAAATTAAGAATAGCATTTATATAGCTTTTTAAAATTTAAAGAGTTCTTTACAAATATTTCATTTTAGCCTTATAACAATCCTGGGTACCATTGACATAGCCATTTTACAAATGAGGAAACTGAAACAGATTAAATAATTTACTCTGGATTACAAAACTAATAAATGTCTGAACCTGTATCTCAAGTCAGGTCTTCCCTCTAAATCGGGTGTTCTAATCACTTTGTCACTTAATGACTAATAGTATGGAAGATTTCACTGAAGAGTTAACATATGATCTGATCCACAAGGGAGCGTATGGGCAGATCTATGCCTTAAGAATATTGATTTAACTGCTGTATGGACTATGGTTTAGAGAGACTATATATATGAATATCAATTAGGAGTACTGCAATGATCCAGGAAAGAGATAACGAAGACCTAAACCAGGATGATGTTGACTTTGGAGGGGGAATGGCAGAGAAGAGGGAAAAGGGATTTATATAAGACATATTGTGAAGATAGAATTGATAAGACTTGGCAACTAATTGGGTTTGAATTGTTAAAAGTACTCCAGTGACAGAGAATTAAGAGGACCCATTCATGCAATTAGGAAATCAATTAATGAGCATTTATATTAAGCACTAATTCTACATAACATAAGGTTTAAATGAATACACATATATTTATAGATATTTATAAAATATATACATTCTGTGTATGTATATAGATGTAAATATATATATATAGAGAGATAAAATACAAGATACTATTATTTCATCAATATGGGTACTTTCTCCACTATTTTAACCCTTCTGTGCCTTAGCAGATTCCACAAGTTGCTCTACTTTAAACAAAATCAATTTTTTTTTTCAATTTTCTATTTAGTGGTAATATCGTTCTTAATTTAATTAGGCAGGTCCTTGAACAACAGAGATAATACCTCACTCAAAATCTTTCTTGCTTCAACAGGCTTGCTAGAGCCTGGACTCTGGTTGAATAGCCACCAAAACTCTATATACTCTCTCTGTCATAATGAATCATTAGTAAATGTTCAAATATAAACAAACATTTTGTAAAAACCTCCAAGTCTTCACTTTTTAAAAAAAGCAAACATTTAAAAAGTCACCCATGTGGAAATTCTAACTACATAAACACCTTTTTATTTTGTCTACTTTTACTCAAATTCAGGCTTCGATAAATTCAATAAAGTACCTATGTTTTTCAACCTATATATCTATAGGTACTATAAAGCACCTATGTTTTTCTATGTTCCTACAAACATCCTTACTTAATTTGAACGTTCCCAATCCAATCTGGGAAGCAGCTCTTAAAAATGTTTCCTTGCAAGTCAAAATTTCAGGGGCCATAAAATTTCAGAACTTGTTTCCTGAGATTAAAAAAATAGCACATGAACATTTATTTCAATTACAAAATTCTTTATGTACACATATAAAATGAGAAGTTGCTTCTTCCTTTATGCTTCAGATACAGTCTTTACATTAAAGTATATATTGTATTAGGTAAAAGAAACTTTATGTAGGTAATATGGTTTAAGTTATTCATTTGGATTTCTCATTATTCTCATACCTTACTGTCTTTATAAAATTTAGATTGGATTATAGATTCTTTAATACTTTGAACCTCAAAATATCAGTGATTTCATCAGTGTAGTTTCTATTCCTTTCTATATATATTAAGATGTCTCTATTTCTTTGCAATAAGATACGGAGGTTCCAGTGTCCCTCTCACTTTTACCCATTACACCATTAGCAAACATTATCTGCTTGCTAATTTTCTGACGCTAAATTCAGTGCACTTAGCTAGGGTGATCCTCTGACAACAATCACCCCCAAGCTGTTCTGACTTGATAGAACCTGTCAGAGTAGCTATTTACTCAATATGTCACAATACCTTTATTATAGAGATGTTTGCAGATTATTATCCTCTTCGTTTTCTTAGGAAGGCTGATACAGATGAAGTGATTTGCTAAATGATTTACTGGTAAATTATTAAATGGAGTCAGAACTAGAATTCAGGGCTATGGATTCCTAAGGGTTATTTTATTTTTAAAAATTCATTATAATTAATGACACACACATTCAAGCCCTTTTCCTATGTCATGTTATGGTAGGGAACATTCTGGGAACAGTCTTCTTTAATGGCATATTAACCTAGAAAGTTTATAACCTTTCTAGGAAAGATTAGTAACTCAGGACAGATTATGTATCTATCATCTAAGAACTAACCTTTATCTCCAGAAAATAGGGGAATTCAATGAGGCTTATTCAGTTTGCAAACAATAGAGAACTACTTTGAACATTTATAGAATGTTGGGTGGTCTCATTGTCACATCTGTTCTATTTATAAAAAGCTATTATACAAATGATTATCTGCTCATTTGATGATATGCCATAACTAACAAATTTCTGCCTTCATTTTGGAAAAAAATTCTATAAATTCAATTTTTCACTTCTCCCACCTCCCAAGTAATACATCATATGGAAGAATTGTTGCCCTCACCAATGTATTTAAAATATAGAGTTAACAGATTGAAAAACAGTGATCTGACCTTAAGAATGTAAGTGAAGACTCCAAGGGATCCCTATCCTTAGCATTCAGGGGAGGTCCCCTAGGGAATAATTTCCAGAGTCAAGGACATTCCCAAAGGCTCTATATATTCTAAAAGCTCAGTGGATCTTAATAATACTTTTATCTTTAATAGTCCAGTAGAGGACCTAATTAATTAAAAAATAATTTAATAAATGATATAGAAAGAAAAAATTTTAAAAAATATTCAAATAAACTGGGGATATATTGTCCCACAAATACACACACAGGTAGGAAACATCTGGGATCAGGGAACACTGGAAGGGAAAGCATATAAGGAAGACATATGGCCAGGGCACATATATGGCAAAGTACACATATAAGGAGAATAAGTGGCCATGGTATTCACATGTATATAAACACATACATGAAACATGCATGAATAGCAAATACATATGTAGAAAGACAATTAACATCTTCAATGGTGCAGAACTACTGACGTCTTCTAATAATTCTATTATGTTTCTTCCTTGAACTGTCTCCCTTCTGGTCTTGTACTCTTCAGTTGATAGGTCCCATAGTGTGGAATGGACATTATTGTTGTTCTGTAGTCTTTCCCAAATATTGCTCCACCAAATTCTGCTTAGCATATACTTGTTTTGATGATGCTTCTGGTCTACCTGAATTCTTTGGCTACTTTTCAAGGAAAAAAAATGGATGAATTCATATTCTTTCAGCTAAAATAAAACCCCTGGATTTTGCCCAACTCTTAGAAGAGTTGCAGTAGTCTTCCCAAGAAACAAGCACAAAAAAAAATCCCTTAAGGGTTCTGCTTTCTTCTCTTAGGATCTTGGCTACACATCCTCTCATCAGCAAAGTCTTAGCTTCCAGTGTCAAACCCTTAAAAAACAAATAGCATGGTTGTGCCTTTAGGAGTAATCTTTTCTTTAGGCTGTTCATCCTGGATTTAGAATCCTCATCCCAGCTTATGCTGAACATGCCATTTACATTTTAATTTTCAATTTCTGAAAGCTAGGCTATAAGTCAGGGAATGGTTATTTGTTTAATAACTACCAAGCATCTCTATGGCTTAAGGTTCCTTAGTTTTTAAATCCTAAATTTCTTCTATTCTGCCACATAAATGAGAGATTATGTAAAAGGTACAGAGACAAGCTAAGCCCAGGGGATAAGGTCACGTTGCCATTTCTATCTATCTAACCACATTCCTCACTTGCTATATAGAGATACAGCCAACATCAAAGGTTTAGAGCACTTTTGAAGTATGCTATTAAGATTATTAAAGCTTGCCTAGAGTCATGATAGCACATAATTTATTTTTAAAATAATATGTGTATGTATGTGTATTTATATTTATATACACATATACATCATACATAAAATTTACATCACTGGTATTTCTACCAGTAACCACTCCAGATCTCGCTCATAGAACTAAATACACATACACATAGATATGTGTTTTTATATGTGTATTCTGTCTCTGTCTTTGTCTCTCTATCTCTCTTTCTCTCTATATATATGTGTCTGTGTGTGTGTGTGTGTGTGTGTGTGTGTGATACACAAAGAAAAAAGAAAAAAAATCAGCAACATCAAGCAATATACTGAAAAAATCAAGAAATATATTCAATCCTCCACAATTGTGAACTTTCTATCTAGAAACCAGGTGGGACTGTTTCTCAAATCTCTTCTTTCATGCCTTGCTTATTCATTGTAATTTTCAACATTTCCTTTTGTATGTTTTGTATTTCTTCATTTTATTGACTTCGTAGTAATGATGTAGAATGTTTTCTTGGTTCTGCTTATTTCATTCTGTATCAGATCATGTGAAGCTCTCCATGTTTTTCTGTATTGATTGTTTTTGCTGTTTCTTATAGCATAGTAGTATTCCATTACATTCATGTCCCACAATTATTAAGCTATTTCAGAATCAATGGGCTTTTGCTCTGTTCTTAAATATATTATAATATTCTGTTGCTAAATCTCAAAGGATGGAAAGGGCTACAGAGGTAATACAGCAATTACTCACTGAAGTTTATGTAACATCCTTGAGGATGCTTATGTAGCATCCTTGAGGATGGGCTAGGCAGGTTCCAACTGAAGATCTCAAGTGCAAAGGCATTCTTGATATTCTCAGGCAGTCTAATGTTCTTCTAGACTGCTGAAATTTTTAAGCATCCTTCTTTATCATCACTTGAAATCTGCCTCCTTCAGCTACACCCAGAAAAGGAACACTGGGAAATTAGTGTAAACTGTGAGCATTGATTTTTTGTTTTCTTCCCAGATTATTTTTACCTTCTGATACAATTCTTCCTTTGCAACAACAACAACAAAATTCGGTTCTGCACATATATATTGTACCTAGGATATACTATAAGATATTTAATATGTATGGGAATGCCTGACATCTAGGAGAGGGGATAGAAGGAAGGGGGGGGAAATTCAGAACAGAAGGAAGTACAAGGGATAATGTTGTAAAAAAAAAATACCTATGCATATGTACTGTCAAAAAAAATGTTATAATTATAAAATTAATTAAAAAAAAAAAAAAGAAATCTGCCTCCTTAAAACTTCTCTTTTGTCCTACTTGCACTCTCCAGTTTGAGCAAAGATCACTTGAGGGCTATGTATTATAGAGCAAAGAGCAGTACTTTAAGGACAAGAGGCCTGTATTTTAGTTCTATGTCTATGAGATATTTTGCCAAACCTCAAATATATTAAGTGTCATACTCTCAGGATCTTTCTGGACCCTGGACATTAGTAAAAAAAAAAAAAAACAAAACTTGTGGGCACAACCTTACTAAAAGCAAAAATATGATTTTGCTCAAACAAGTTAAGTTTATAGAGAATATCATGAACTATTACAAAAATACTTATTTCATCACAAAAATGCAAATACTTTAGAAAACAATGGTATTGATAGCAGCTAGGTGGCGCAGTGGATAGAGCACCAGACTTGAATTCAGGAGGACCGGAGTTCAAATCTGGTCTCAGACACTTAACACTTCCAAGTTGTGTGACCCTGTGCAAGTCACTTACCCCCAGCCTCAGAAAAAAAAAAGAAAAAAAAAGAAAACAATGGTATAATGAAAGTGAAATTCTTATTTATAGTCCCAAATTAATACTGTAATAATAATTAAATAATGCAGTAATAAATAATACTGATTAGGCCAAAAAAGACCTTCCCATGAGGCCACTGGAGATGATTGTGAGGGCAAAATTAATACTTGTTCAAGATGCTTAATTAATACTGTAATAATAATTAAATAATGCAGTAATAAATAATACCGATTAGGCCAAAAAAGACCTTCCCATGAGGCCACTGGAGATGATTGTGAGGGCAAAATAAAGTCTGTTGGCCTACCCAACAGAAAAAAAGTTAAAAGCAGGACATCCAAAGTAATGATCTTTCTCTCAATGTAGAAGAAAGAGAAGGAAAGCAGGAGGGGAGACAGGAAGAGGCAGAAGCAGGCACATAGAGTGGTAGGTAGAGAAGCAAGAAGGAAAAAAGGGAAGCAGGGAAAGAAGGAAGGGAAAAAAAGGAAGGTGGAAGGAAAGAAAAGAGGGAGGGAGGGTGAAAGGAAGGAAGGAAGAAATATAAAAGGAAAGGAGAGAGTGAGGGTGGAAAGAAGAAAAGAAGTGCTTCCTACTCTATTGTTAACCAAGAAATAAAAAGAGAAGAGGAAAAAAAAAAAAAGGATTTTGCCCTAACATCCAAATGAAAAGATAGGTCAAGAGGAAGAAAACTCCAAACATTTTTATTCTGAAGCTGTCACAGATTTTAAAAGATCACTTGCAGTGATAATAGTTTTGAACATTATGATACAAAGCAATTTGTTATAAGTATTCATAGAGATACTAATATTTTCTATTCATTACTCAGGAAATAGAGTTTTTGGTTTAAAAATTATTCATTGATTAATAAAACACACCACCTGAATAAAAAGTATTAGTTGTTTACTCTTGCAAAATCATAGATTTATTAAAAACAATATTCTCTTAAAAAAGTTACATATCTTGGCTTTATCCTTATATAAGAGGCATCATGATATAATAATCAGAATGATGCCCAGACTTGTGTTCCCATCTTGCTTCTGATACTTGCTGATTTATGTGATCAATGCTAAACATACAAGTTTCTTTTTTTTATTGAAATTTTTTATTTTCAAAACAGATGCAAGGATAATTTTTCAACATTGACCTTTGAAAAACTTCCAATTTTTCCTCAATTCCCCCTATCCATTCCCTAGATGACATGTTAAACATGGTAAAAATATGTTACATCCAATATAGGCATATATATTTATACAATTGCTAGAAAAACTCAAATCAAAAAGTAATAAAAATGAGAAAGAAAATAAAATTCAAGCAAACCACAACAAAAAGAGTGAAAATGCTATGTTGTGATCTACCCTCAGTTTCCACAGTCCTCTCTCTGAGGCTCTCTTCATCACAAGTTTATTGGAACTGGCCTGAATTATTTCAATGTTGAAAAGAGCCACATCCATCAGAATTCATCATCATATAATCTTATTGTTCCCATAACCTACAAGTTTCTTAACTTTTGTATTCCTCACTCAACTTTCTCATTCTCATCTAACATGTTATATCTTGGATATGTAACAGGCTCTTTTTCTACTAAGGCTCTCCTTATCCTCAGTAACAAGAGTTAAGCTAATGTTGTCTCCCTTAACATAGTTTTCATGTATGCTCTTACTGTAATGAAGGTGGCTTCCTGTCACTGAAGGGTAGTTTAAAAAAAAAGGTCCACCTATGTGGAGTTGGGACTCTTCAGATATAGTAGATGACTCAGTGGGCAAGTCATCACAGTCTACAGATATATTTTCATATTCTATGAAGGGGCAACCACTAGCCAAGCAAATGCTGGAGTATCTCTTTTATGTTGTGGCTCCTTTTGTTAAATGCTGAATGGCCTCTGGGTATCTCATTTTCTTCTAAAAGCAAACCTAAATTAACAATGTACAAACATGATTCAGGCTTTCCCCTTATAGGTTGCAACTTGTGTAACTAAAGGTAGTTTTCTATACTGACAAGTTCACAGAATCTTCCTACACATCAAATTGTTATCTTGTGCTACAACATCACTGGGGATGGTTTATTGGAAAGAACATTGTTCTAGCCAAAGGTCTTGATTCTGACATTTACTGCTGTGTGATCTTAGGCCAGTTACCCAACATTCTGAATATGTTCCCTAATTTGTCAAGTTGCCATAATATCACTTACACTACATATTTGAAGTATTGTTGAAAGGGAAGCACAGTGTAAACTGTCAGCCAATACAGAATATGATCTATCACTGTTATTATTAAAACAAACTAATTTAACTAAAGTCTATGCAACCGACCACATTGGATGAAAGAGGGCATAAAAAAAGCATTATTCCATTGTTTTAAGAGAATGAGAGAAGGAATATTACCTGGATAAGATATTTGGAATATAAAAGAACAGAAATAAAGAATCAGAAACACGGTGAAGGATTTCTTAAACCATTTAATCTTAGCAATGACTAAGGAGTTTTGCAATGTTATTACTGAACTCCTGGGGATGAGGGTGAGAAGGTTTTAAGATTTGTTTGGTCCTTTGACCTACAGATCCAATTCCAGTAGTTCAAGACATAAATTTCAGGCTTTAACCAATGCTACCCGAAGCATTACCTTTGTACTAAAACTTTACAGTATAGTCTGCCAGTCTTTGGCCTTAATGTTTATACCCTTGGCCTTAATAAAAGTGAAGGACCATTTAACTGAATCTCTTTGCCATTAAAAAATATTGGTTTTACAATCCTTTTCAAGTCTCCCCATAGAAAGTTAGTATACAAAACCTACTTTGATGTGCTCTTAATCTTGATCACTCTTTCTACAGGCAGAAAATGTTAAGGGAAAAATCCCAATAAAATGCAACAACAAAAATGTAAGCCATTTTAGTAGAGTCCAAGTTGTAGGTTTGTAGGGACTTGGCTAACTGCCAGTGTTAAATAGAATCCAGTTGGTAGAGACAACAGGGTTCCTGGCAGCAAATCACTACCAAACTTTGACCAAATAATATCTTTCCCAACCAATGACAGCTAAAATCTGTTCTTTGGCTGTTATTGCTATGAGTAAAAGAGACAGCTATTTTACTTAAACATGAAAGTGCAATAGAAAATTGCCATTTCCATAACATTAAAGAAATCCAATGAAAAATGTTTCAAGATCTGTGTAACTATATTTCTATATTTGTTTTTTTTTTTTTGTGGGTTTTTTTTTTTGCAAGCTTCCAACAATTTTATAATATATGGTAATGTGATTCTGACTGCCACCTTGTAAATAACCTGATCTCCTCCTTCTGATGTGGGGTGTGTATGTGTGTGTATGTGTGTGTGTGTATGTGTATGTGTATATACATGCACCTAGATATTCATATGTATGTGTGTAATAGCTAACATTTATGTAGTGTTTACTATGTGCCTTACACTATGCTAATTACTATATTATTTAATCTTCACTACATCCCTGGAGGTGGATGCTATTACTATCCTCATTTTACAGATGAGGAAACTCAGTCACAGAGCTATTCCTGAGACTGGATTTGAACTCAAGGTTTGGTGTACCATGTAGTTGCATATGCATATGTATTCAGGGACGTATATAATAATGTAAATGTGTATATATTATTACATTCTATCAAATTATAGGCTCATAGGCTTGAAAATGAAAGGGACTTTCCCAATACCCTCAATTTAGAGATAAGGAAACTGAGACCTAAAGAAGGGTCACATTAAAATTATAAATGGCAGACCTCAAATTTGAAGCAAGAAATTCTGAATTCTCATTTCAAAAGTTCCTCATTTTCTGCTTCCCTCAGACATCTCTTTTAATTTTCAGGAAAAGGTAAAAGGCTAAAACAAGCAAAAGAAGAAGCAATGGCTGAAATCAATCAGTTTAGAATGCAGAAAGAAAAGGAATTTCAGGAAAAACAATCTTTGGTAAGTATGAATGTCAATTAATTTCTTATATATTTTAAGCAAAGTATTATGGGAGACAATATGACATTGAAAAAAAAAAGACATTGAAGAAGGTATAAGAAGACCAAGATGCCAGAGCTGGTTTTGATATTCAATTATCTGGGCAATCTGATTCTTAATCTCAGTTTCTTCATTGGTAGAATTAAGTGATTGGAGAAGATGATTTAAGCCAATCCAATTTAATCAAATTCAACATTCATTTAAACACCTATTCTGTATAGAACACTATCTATTGATTCCAATGGAGAGAGAAGGCATATATGTAGATTAACTAAACTGGGAAAGTGACATCCAGCATTGTGGATATAGAGCTGACCCGGAGTTAGGAAGAGCTGAGATTAATTTTACTTACTTTGTGACCTTGGGCAAATCACTTAACTGCTATCTTCCTCAGTTTCCACATGTGTAAAATGATAATAACAGCTCCTATCTCTCATGAGTTATTATGAGGCCCAAATGAAAGATAATTGTAAAGAATTTACAATTAGCACGGTGCCCAGCATTTACTGTTATATAAATGTCAATTACATAGTAGCAGTAGTAGTAGTAGTAGTAGTAGTAGTAGTAGTAGTAGTAGTAGTAGTTATAGTAGTGGTAATACTGCATACTATGGGAATAAAATGAAAAAATGATTCTATAGTTGAAGTGGGAAAGGGAATATCTTTACTGGAATTTCCCTATACCAATGAAATACCACTACATTCATGTAACCATTTCGCCATTTTTTTCTCTTTCTAAGTGGTTTTAGGGTTTTTTTTAATGGAAGTTTCTTTAAAATAAAAACATTCATTCTCTCTAAGACTGAGTGGTTGGGAAACATAATACGAAATCCACAAATGGGAAAATAACCTATAAATAGAGAGTATTCAAAGGCCATTTGATATTTCTTTAACCTTGTACTAAACTACCTTCTACAAGAAGCCCTTCCTAGTCTTCCTTAATGTTACTTCCTTTTCTCAGAGATTACTTCCATTTTATCTTGTATTTATCTTGTTCATATATATATATGTGTATATATATATATATATATACACATATATATATATGAACAAGATAAATACAAGATAAAATGGAAGTAATCTATATATATATATATATATATATATATATATATAAAGTTGCTTGTGTGTTGTCTCCTACCTCAAGAGCAGGTACTTTATTTTTTTCCCTTTTATTTGTATCCCCAGTACATAACACAGTATCTGACATAGAGCAGGAACTCACTAAATGCTAATCAAATGATTGACTAGAGAGAGAGAGAGAGACAAAGACACAGAGATAGAGACAGAGAGATTAAATGCTTACTATGTGTCAGGCAAGTACTTAGCATTGAATATAATAATAGAATCAAGTAAGACAGTCTTCTTGAAGTGATCTTATATTCTCATAAGATGAAGACAACACATAAAGAGAAACCATAATGTATAGGTGGGGTGGGATTGGGAGGTAATATACATCTGGAAATGTTGATCAGAAAATGATACAGAAGTCTGGTTCCATTTCTCACAGCCCAAGATCATTTCAAGAGTAGAAGAGGGGCAAGGAAAGATAGGGAAGGAAGGGAAGACATTAGATTGATACACACAATAATGTTTGAAAATAGTGATTGGTAAGTGCACTTCAAACAACAGACATATCTGTAATAAACCTTTCCTGAAGGACACAAAAAAGATCTATTTTAATCAAGGAGATCTATCAGGCAGAATCATGTGTCTTGGATAATATTTCTTTTTTTTACCCTTTCCTATTCAATTATGATGAGCCCATGAGACAAGAGTACCTGAGAACATATCTTCCCAACTATCACTACCTTATTGGAGAACAAGAAGAATAACAAGAATAAGAATAACAACAAGAAAAAAAAAAAAGAACAAGAATAAGAAGAAGCTTTTTTTGTCTTTTTTTCTGCATCAAAAATGAAACAAAAACCCATACTAAAGCCATCCTGATGGTGCACACCATGGGATTGTGGGGGTGCAGAATTTCTTGATATGCAACAGCTAAGAAGATTACTCCCTAGGAGTTGCATATGATGTAAATCTATTCCAGGAAATTAACCATTGGCATTGAACTTGAATAAAAACTTGTCCTTTTCACAATTCAAACCTAAGCCAATTTCACAGCTGGCTGATCAAACTGTGTCCTCAGAGAAAGAAAGGCCAAGGTGCATGGGGCTGCTCTGCTGAAGGCTTATTATAGGAACGATCTCAGTACTTCTACTCTTGGCATGACCTCACTGTATTCATTGTATTGTTATCCTAGGCAAGACTCATCATGATTAACCTAAGCCTGGGGTCAAGCAGGAAGACCTTCTTGGAACCTGAAGAAAAAAGGGGTTTTGGGAATAATCATATTGAGTTCCATGTGATGCTTCCAAAATTCATACAAAGGCAACTATGGTCTCACAGCCATCATAATCCATTAAACTTAACTTTCTGCATGTAGCTTCTCAAAAGGATATGATGATCTTCATTGCAGTAAATCACCTAAATGTAGTGTCAAGAAAACTTTATTAACCAACAAAAATGGAATAGTAATTGTAAAGTTCACTGTCTAAAGGTTACTGAAATAATAATGGCATATATAGAAAAATAGAGAGAATAGATGACAGATGATAGATAAATATGTATCTATTCATTTCAGTCATTTTTCAGTTGTGTCCAACTTTTTGTGACCCCATTTGGGGTCTTCTTGGCAAAGAGTAGTTTGCCATTTCTTACCCCAGCTCATTTTATAGATTGCCTAGAATCACAGAACTACTAAGAGTCTTCTTGAAAATCCAGGCTCAGCACTTTATTCACTGCACCTCTAGCAGCTTTATGTATTTATACATACATACATACATGTGCACATGCTACTATGCATATATGTGTGTGTTAGTGTATATAGATAGATACAGAGATATATAGATACATGCATACATAGATACATAGAGGTATACATAGAGATAGATACATAATAGAGATACAGACAGACATATAGAGATACAAAAATAGATACAGAGATAGATATAATGTTTTAAGGTTTGTCAAAAGGTTTACATTTGTCATCTTAATGTGATCCTCTTCACAACCTTTTGAGATAAATGCTATTACTATTATTCTCATTTTTATATGAGGAAACTGATTTTTTTTTTAATTTTTAGACAAGTGATATCAAGAAAGGTTAAATTATTTGTTTGAGGTCACATAGTAAATTTCTGGTATAGAATTTGAACTGTCTTCCTAAAATAGCTTCTAATCCCTCCAAGAAACAGCCCAAGAGAGAGGGTTAAGGTGGGAGTTCAAAATCCACTGAAGCCATTTTGCCAGAGGTGGTATTAGTAACTGTGGCCCCTAAGTTTAGGAAGGTCATACTGGGTACACTAAGTTTCTACCCTGCTGAAAAGTCAAAAGTGAATAGAATTTCCCATCAGTGACTGATAGGGAAAAGCTAGTGACCATCACTAAACAGAGAGGCCATGAATCTTCTTCCATTCTCATCCCCACACACACTGCTGGTGGATGTCCCCATTATTGTTACATCTTTGCATTTTTCATTCAATATGGCTCAATTTGAGTTATACTGAATTAGCTGGACTACATTTTAGGAGGGAGAAAATTGATAATTCCACAGGCTAAGAAGGAACAAGAATCACAACTTTTCAGCTCAACTTTTGTAAGACATTCCATTTGCTCCCAACAGAATAATAACCAAGCATCCTGAGGATTATTGTTCTTGAAACTATAACCTTTAGCCATATAATAAAAAAGTAAAATAGCCTCCTAACAACAGTTCTCTGTCAAGTATACATTTCTCATTATTGAAGTTTTTTGGGGGTGTGTGTGTGTGTTTATTTGTTTTTTTTTTTTTTTTTTTTTTCAATTTCAAAACGGCAGATCTGATAGCTTTAAAAATTCAGGAAATATCCCCAAATTATTTTTCAAATGTGTTTGGGGTTTAGCCAAACCCCAAACACATTTTGATAAGACATCTCTACCATATTTTTAAAATCTTATGAACACCAAGGAAAACACAATCCATATGGTTCTGATTCATTTATACTTAACTCATCAAAATGTTATTTTGAAAAAGCCATTGGATGTCTAAGGAGCTATAATATCCTTTCAAAACTATTTTTCTTTGAATTGGGAAGTCAATTTTAGCCTGTACTATAAAGAGAACTGGAATAGAACCTGGATAGACTCAAGCTCATTTGATTTCAAGTTTAGGACTCAGGAAGATCAAAAGTGCACTGAAGTTTGTGGCCTTCCAGAAGAGGCTTACAGTGATTTTCCTCTACTAAGCACCTTATATACCTTTGGGACATATATATCCCAAAAGCTCACAGAAAAAGAAAAAGAAAACACTTAAATAAAACTGAAAAAGGAAACTGACTTTCCTAAATAGGTAAATTAGGATTTGATGGTTGGTTTTACAGAAGAATGTCTAATTTTACAAAATGCAAACTTTCTTTAAATAAGATATTCTTGACATTTGAACTCTTTGGGCTGTCTGGTGAATCTTATGGAACAATTTTCAGAATACTGTTTGTTGCCTTCATTCAAAATTGAAGAAAATGTCAAATTTTAGTTATACATTACTGAACTAGAAATGCAATTTGTTTCCTATTCAGTTCATTGATCCTTGAAATCTAATGACTGTTTTAAATGTCGAGCTCCCCCATACTTTGTTTTAATTTACAGATAATAATCTTCTTGCCAGAAATTCTAAGATTATTAAAGAGGTAAATTCAGCATTGGGGAACACTGAGAATTGAAATAAGGAAAAAAAAGATTAAATGTCTCTAAAATGATATTGTCCCACCTTATCATCTGTCCACATCACTGTCAAAATAGTCCTCTCAATGTCTGTTCTACAATAAAACTTAGATTCAGACCACAAGTAGATATGAAGTCCAATGGCTTGTGTTTTAAACTTGGTCCTGCAGCTTACTCTCTGTGTGACCTTTAAACAGGATGTCTCACTTCCCTGAACATGAACGTCTTCATTTTTGAGGGATTTAGACTCATTAATCTTGTAACTCTAAATCTATGGTTGCCCCTATGATCAAGACTTAAATCTTGCCTCCAATATTTGATAGGTTTTTTTTGGTTTGTTTGTTTATGGAAAAAATTACTTGACTACACTGAGCATCCGCTTCCCCACTCATTCTGTCTGCCTATAACCTTAACCTTCTCACTTCCTAGCTCAGGTATCATAGTGAGCCTTCTCTTCCCCACTCTCCCTCCCAGAAGAAAAAATTCCTTCTCCCTATGATCTCTCAGACATCTAAAGTTTGATCTCCTCATACATACAATCCTTTTCTAACTTTTATTATAGTTATTTGTGTATTTGAATCATAAACATACATACTTCCTCATGGAATAGGGTCAGTGAAGTGATTCAGGGAGAGAGCACTAGATTTGGAGTCAGGAACACCTGGATGAAAACCTAACCTGAGATACTTAATATTGTGTAATCTTGGGCAAGTTACTTAACCTTGGTTTTAGTTTCCTCAGGGAGTGGGATAACAGCACCTACATCCCCGTGTTATCTTGAGGATAAATTGAGATAATATTTGTAAAGTGCTTATTACAGTGCCTCACACATGATTGCTACTCAGTTGTTTCTCATTCTTTATCTGATTTGGGCTTTTTCTTAGCAAAGATATTGAAGTAGTTTGCCATTTCCTTCTCCAGCTTATTTCACAGATGAAGAAACTGAGCAAACAGAGTTAAGTGACTTTCCCAGAATCACACAACTAGTCAGTGTCTAAAGTTGGATCTGAATTCATGAAGGTGAATCTTCCTCAATTCATGTCCAACACTCTGCCCATTGCACAATTTATGTGCTTTCACTTAGTAGATAGTTAACAAATGTTGGGGCAGCTAGGTGGCATAGTGGATAGAGCACTAGCCTTGAATTCAGGAGGACCTGAGTTCAAATCTGATCTCAGACGCTTAACATTTCCTAGCTGTGTGACCCTGGGCAAGTCACTTAACCCCAGCCTCAAAAAAAAAAAATGTTCATTTCTTCCCCACTAGAATGCATATTCCTCCAGGGCAAAGACAGAGTCATTTTTCATCTTTGTATATCTAGATTATTACATGTATACATGTATGCATGTATGTGAATATAAACACATACATATACAAAACAGATGCTTATTAAATTAATTAAACATTCATTCATAGAAAGTTCACTTTGCCCTCAATTTTTCAGAAATAAGTTTTTTATGCAAAGGAGGTATATGTATTTATATTTTAATGGCAATGTGTGCCTATGGTTTCCCATGCCAACCCACCTGACTAATTCAATAAATTCAGCAAGAACAACACCCATCAATTTAGAGAAATAGAAATCAATCTAATCATTTTTCTTTTGACATTGTAATGTCTGAACAATAGGTTAATGCATTTTTCATCATCCATTCTGTACATGAGCTCTATCTTGCTAAATGAAAACTTAGTGTCATGTCATGTGAAACAGACTTATTTTAAAAATGATTATCTTTCACTCCTAGTGTTTTTATCTACTAGATGATAAATTCTATCTTTGTAGTTTCTTCACTGCCTTTACACTTCACTCAAACTTAATATTTTATTATTAAGTTAATACTTCAAAAGTTCTGTAATTTTTTTAACAGTAAGTTAATTGATTTACTTAACTCACTCTACTTAAATTCAGTGATAAGATGCCCAATCAAATCATTCCTTCAAAGACCTTAGTCTAAGTTTTTAAAAGCTTTGAAGTAAAATATCATACAAGAACTGTTTGTTTAGACTGAAAAACTTGATCATGCCATGGATGCCTTCTATAAGTTTTTAAGGTTATCAAGAAAGGGCTTATTTCAGCAACTGAAATGAGTAAACATTCTAATTGAAGTCCTTGGAAAAGAGCCAGCTGCATGTAAGGAGAGACCATGACTTCAGTTTTGGTGAGCTCCTCTTATCCAGGTAGCTCCTCCTGATTTATCCAGAAGAGATTTTTGTAAGCTCTTGTGGGTTTCAGACTTCTTTCCAATGACCTAATCTGCTGCAGTGTCTATATTGGGAATTAAGGGCACAAAGACACAGATTCATATGTTTAAGTGGGATTTCTCAAGTGAGTCCCCCAGAAATGGGAGAAATGGAAGCTATGAGTTACCCCTTTGCCACATGTAACCTCTAAGCTTGAGCCCACTGTTCCCTGGACTCTCCTGATGTGGGGAGACGGATATTTTATATCAACTGTTCTTAATTCTAGATGACTAAATAAAAATCAATAAATAATCTAGGAGGGAAGCACACCAATGAAGACTTGTTTAAATGGCATTAAAGAAATTCCTAAGCCCTCAGGAAGATCCCCTACAACCCATAATTATGGAAGATTTTGCCTTGTTTTAGGACTTGAGATTAATTGTGAGAATGGAGGGTGACATAAAGATCTTCAGCTATATGGGCTGTGGGTATAAAGAGCATTAATGAAGATTACAAGTCCACCACACTTTGGAGGCTGGCTTGACGAGTTGCAGTGATGAGTGCAGAGAGATGGGCATTAATGATCTGTCCATTAAATACAGCCAGTGAGATTTGAAGTGACTGAGAGTGCAATATCTGAGTCAGCCACCAGGTGGTAGTAAAAGCCCAAGTTGTTCCTTTATTTGGACTGGTCAACTGCTTTTCATTTTCAATAGCTAAAAACAGTTTTTCTCTTTCTTTACATGAAAGCTTCCTAAGTTCACACCTAAAAAGATAATTCATATTTATTTAATTTAAAAATTGTAATGCTTTCATTATCTCAGTTTATTTCTACTCCATAGCATATTTCTTACCTATTTTGGTTCTCAGACTATCACTGAAGCCTTATTAGAAACTCTTCTGACTCCAAGTTCTCTATTTGACACAGCCCTGGAGAACCCAGGGTCACTTCAGAGTAGGATATTAGTCTAGATGATTTTCTCAGTGCATGTCTAACATTTTTGAGTTATATTGAATTTCTCTCAGGGTCATAGCAAAGGTTTCTAAAGTATCAAATCTAATTTAGTTTAAAGTATTTGTCAAATTTCAAGGGTTTCCAATATATTACAAAAAAATAGAAAGTGATGGACATGGCTCTATTTAACAATGAGATGATTTTAACCAGTTCCAATTGTTCAGTGAAGAGAGCCATCTGCACCCAGAGAGAGGACCATGGGAACTGAATGTGGTCTACAACATAGCATTTTCACTCTTTTTGATGTTGCTTGCTTGCATTTTATTCTCTTCTTCTTTTTTATTGGTTGATTGATTTTTCTTGTGTAGCACAATAATTGTATAAATGTATATGCATATATTGGATTTAACATATATTTCTACCATGTTTAACATATATTGAACTATTTGCCATCTAGGGGAGGGTATGGGGTAAAGGAGGAGAAATTGGAACATGAAGTTTTGCAAGGGTTAATGTTAAAGAATTGTCCGTGCATATGTTTTGAAAAATAAAAAAGCTTTAATAAAAAAAAAGTCACTAATAAAGTGGATAAGTAATAATAAATGACTCTTGACTCAATAAGTTTCTTTCTTTTTGCCTCTGCAGATAATGGGTTCCCAAAGCAACCTCTCCATTGAAATAGATGAACAGACAGTAGGAAAGATTCAGAACCTCATTGGCAACTACAATGAGAGCTTGGAAATTGTGATGAAGCAACTCCTGAGCATGGTTTGTGACCTGAATCCTGAAATCCATAAGAACTACAGATTCACAGATTAAATTATTCAGATTAATCAATAAATAACATATGTATATTATCTGATGGCTTGGACTCCAGCATTTGTATCACAGAGCTGTGATTATGGCTTTCAAATCATGAAGTTACTGACAGATTCTAGAATGACATTATTCACACAAGGTACTGAATGAAAAATGGGACTGATTATTACTTTTCCTCCATAGTAGTTATGACCTTTAAACAAGGCCTAGTCAGTCAGGCAGAGCCACTTATCATTCGACACTTTACATAAGGAAGGCCAGGTTAGTGAGTCTTGGGGATTTTTTTCCTCCCTTTAGAAAAAATGTGCTTTTATTTGAGGGTGTTGGGTCAAATCATCTCAGTCTGCAATGGATTCAACATATCACAATCTAAAATTGAAATAATTTAATTTATTTTATTTCATATTATAACAGGTTCTTTTGTGAGAATGGAATTAATTAACTTGAATTAGAATCAAACTAAAGAACAAGCTCTGTTAAAACTTAAAAGTATATACACAAAATGTAACTGCTCTTCCAACATATACATATAGAAAGAGACACACAGAAAGAGGCATCCCTCAAGGCTTTAGAACTCATCTTTCCACTATCCTCAATTCCTCAATTAATGATTTTTTACCTACTCTGAAAGCAGTTTTAAGCAAAAGAGATACATAAGAAAGACAGAAATTTGAGTGAGTTTTAAAAAAATATTTATTTGTTCATTTTTGTTTTTAATTTTAAAAATAAATAAATAAAATAATTTAAAAAATAAAATTCTAAATAAACATAAATAAATAGCTCCTAAGGGATGTCTTTAGGTTAGCAAACATTCAACCCAATATAAAATACCAGAAACCTAGAACTGTTGCCCAGAATGCAAACTTGAAGGTGCTGGCACATTCTTGATTAAATGCAAACCTTTTAAACATCTGCCCCTCCAAAAAAAAGGAATTAGTACTGTTTTTCTCTTACTTTAAATTTAATTTAATTTAAAAATACAGATATGCAAGATGTTTGGATTAAGTACCATCTTGGATTAACTACCTATTAGAAAGGAAAATTGTTGTCTATGTATTCTTAAAAGACCTAAATATAACCACTTAAAGAAGAACACAGGGTTCAATGAAAAACAGTGATCATGAAGTCATAAGATCTGACATCAGATCTTGCATTGTTATTTACGTCCTCTGAAAGCTTGGAAACATCCCTTAACCTCCTTTGATCTCAGTTTCTTCATTTGTAAAGTGAGGGATTTAAATTAGATGACTTTTGTTTTTGTTTTTAATCTATGATTTTGTAAAGTCTGCTGCATCTAAGCAAAAGTGTCAGAGAAATAGAACAATATTCAGGCAGGATAAATTTTTTAAAAATTTATTTCTGTATTTGTATTCCTTTGGCACACAAAGCGCCTATTCTTTGGAGGTGATTAAAGTTGCATTTTGCCATTTCTTTGGCTACTTTGACGTTAATAAGCATATTAAATTCTTACTATGTGTCAGACACTGTGTTATATGCTGAGGTTACAAAGAAAGGTAAACCAAAAAATGGTCTCACCCTCAAGGAGCTCACAATCTAATGAAGAAACAACATGTAAACAATTATGTACAAATAAAATATAGGCAGGATACATTGGAGATAATTGTAGAGTTCAGAAAGCACTAAGATTAATAAGGATCAGAAAATGCTTCTTGTAGAAAGTGGAATTCTAGTTGAGATTTGAAGGAAGCCAGAGAATATAGCAGGCAAAAATAAGGATGAAGAGAAACCCAAGCATGGGCAAGAGCCAGAAATATCTCCTGCTTTTCCATATTATGAACTAAATGACTGGTGTAACATGCTTTCATAGGACAGCCCTCCACAGGACCACATGAGAAGAGAGAAAACTTGGCTCTTACTTTACAAGGAGAAACCTATAACAGATTTTCTCTCCTCTAGTTCTATTGCTATGCCCTAAAGGGCTGGAATGGGAGAAAAAATTCACAATTTATACTCCCATAAGGTGTTCTCATTGATGTGATATGGGCTTCCAGTGGCAAAGTTGATAAGCTAACCAAAACTCATCCTGGTCTAGTTATGCATTACCTCCTATATAAATTCTCTATAAGCCTCCATCTGATTACTTCCTCTGGTGTCTTATGGGTATCCCTTGTAACGTGAATAACATAAATCAATTACCCTTGCTTTTACAACATGACCCACTCACAACTTTTTCCTGTTATACATCATTTGATGATATGTTTTGTGCTATTTTGTGCCCATAATTCACCATGGGCATATGCTGCACTTTTCATCCAGAGAGCATCTCTACATTGCTCTTTGGATAACACACAAGTCCAGTTTCTCCAAGTTTGTGGCATTCTATGAATCATAGCATGTAGCATAATTTTTTAAATAGTTTTAATTTACCAGATATATGCATGGGTAATTTTACAACATTGATAACTGCCAAACCCTTTGTTCCAATTTTTTCCCTCCTTCCCCCCTCCCACCCAGATGGCAGGTCGACCAATACATGTTAAATATGTTAGAGTATAAATTAAATACAATATATGTATACACGACCAAACAGTTATTTTTCTGCATGTAGCATAATTTTAAGCACTAGTTAGAACACAGAATTTTCTTGCTTGATAAACCTTAGTTGTACCCTATTTTTACTACAACTAATTACAAACCTCTCTATTGAAAAATTTAAGCCCTTTATAGTATGTTTCCAGTCAACTTTTCAGGCTTATTGAATATATTATCCCCATTCACATACTATAGTCCATCTAAACTGGCTCTCCCTTCTTTAGATGTAACATTCCATCTGCTGTCTCTGTATCTTTCCACAGGCTGTGCCTCTTTCCTGAAATTACTCTCTCCTCCTCTCCAGTTTTTAGATACCTATCTATCTTCAAAACACAGTTTAGCTATCACCTCCAACATGAATGTTTTTCTGATCCCTTCAATTAATAGGATCTTCCCAAACCCCAGTTCCAAATCATCATGCATTTCTTCAATCTACATTTCATGTACATTTGTATGTGCACATGTTATTTCCTAAAGAGAATGTGAGCTCTTGGAAGATAGAAACCATTTCCTTTCTGTCATTGTATTCTTGGTACTTGATATAGAATCTAACACATAGAGCTCTTAATAAAATGCTTTTTTTCCCCATAGATTAATTGATTGAATAATTAACTGACTAGTGACATCTAAAAATCATATAAAAACAAAATAAAAAAAGAATCTTCTTAAAGTTTTACTTAGAAAATCATTCTTTAAAAAAAACTTTATTTTTGACCTAAAGATTGAGGGAAAAATTTTATATTTATCCTTATTAAATTTCAGCCACTATTCAGACAAATGTTCTAGTCTGACAAAATCTTTCTGCACTTTAACTCTTGTCATTCAATTTGTTAATGATACCTCCTAGATTTGTATTGCTCATAAATTTAATAAGCATGGCTGGTTATACATATTTATTCCCAGATTGATGAAATGTAAAACATAAGACCATGAGCAAATCTCTACAGGAATTCCACTAGAGATCTCCTTTCAAGTTAACATTGAACCATTAATAAACATTTTTTAGATTTCAGGCATTCTATTAACATGCTATTGCATACAAATTGCTGAACTTGGAATCAGAAATATCTGGGTTCAAATTCTGCCTTTGATATTTACCAGTTGTGTATCCCTGCAGAATATACTTTGCTCCAGTTTTCTCATCTGTAAAATGAATGGCACTTTCATAAAGACTACAGCGTTGTTGTCAAGATGTTCATTGAGAAATGTTGTTTCTATTCTGGACCACAGTACCTCAACATAGCATAATGTTTGTCCACCATTGAAAGATGTTCAGATTTTGTAGTCAAAATTCTATAAAAATGTTGAAAAGAACAGTTTTCCTAAAGTCAGAGGTTTCTAAAAGGAAAATGGCAAATGACTCTATAATGGATAATTCATTTGAATTTGAAAAAAAACACAGAATGAAACTTGAAACTAACAAATACTAGAATTTAACCCTTGAAAAATAATAGAAGAGATCAAGCAAAAATATCAAGTGAACTTTATGATGAACATGGTGAAGAAGAATAAAGAACTAGAGAAAATTTAAGTTATTTGTGAAGTCAAAATATTCACTTTATCCAAACACCAAGAACAGGCAAAAAACAGCATGGGAAGGAGAAATGATGGCCAGTTACAATAAAATGTTAATATCCAAGATGCTTCTCTTAGATTTTAAAACATTCCCACAACTATTACTATGTATCTTTTTTTTTTTTTTTGAAAATATTAGGTAGAGAATAGAAACTACTCCATTATATTTTTTCATATTAGTTTAGTCAATTAAAAATACATCTCTTCCACATTGTTAGCAGTAAATCATCAAATGATTATGGATGTTAGATCATGCATTTCAAGGTTAAAGCTTCACTAAGTAAGAGCTATTTTGTAAGTCATGAAAGTGCTATTTGTAATTGCAGAAGTATATAGCCAGAAAATTGCCTTGTCATTTGAAGAGTAGCTTCAGGCATTTATCTAATACAATAATGACATTGTGTTTTTTTAAGTCTTTGATGAAAAAAATAAAGTACTTTTTGAATGTTCCCTCTTTCCTGTTATGAGAATGAAACACAATTGTATGTTTATTGAATTGCCACTTTGTGCAGTAATTGGTTATAAATTATATTCTCTACTTAATATAAGTAAAAGTTTCCTTTTTTGTTTTTGTAATCTTTGATAGAGTAGAATTTGATGAAATAATAGAATATCAGAATGAAACCAAAAAAAAAGAAAAAGAGAAAAAATAGACTGGATAGATTATAAAATCCCTTCCACATATTTCAAACTATAATGATTCATTGAGTGCAAATAATTGCACTAACCTATGTCTATCTTTGTAAAGGAAAAAAATAATAGATTTTATCCAATGTTTTGCTATAATCTACGTAAACTGCCTGCAGCATTCTTCTGTACTATTGCTTTAGTAACACTGTCAATGAGAAAAGTAAGGTTAATGTAACCTTAATTTATTCATGGTAAGGACATAGAGGTTCTTTGTGATAATCAGTAAGTACCCTTTCTGGATATTTACAACTTTACTTTTACTATTTTTATTCTGTCAAATTGCCTGGAATAAGAGTTAAGTTCATTAATGTCTTTGTAGATTTAGTTCTTTATTCTCTTTTGAAAATCAAATAGCATCTGCTCTTCTTCTGTCTTGTAGTAATGTTCCAAATATCCAACATCTTTCAAAGATCACTTATAATGACAGTTCTTTTAGTAAGAGGGGCTGTGTTCATCCAAATTACTCACCAAAGTCAACATATCTCTCTCACAATCTTCCACTCACCTCAGGTTTCAACTCCTCATTAGGAGTCTTTTCCAATCCAAAAATTATCTTCCTCAGCTAAAATATAGGAACGAAATAGCAATTGAGTAATTTTATCCTTCCTTTG
Source organism: Sminthopsis crassicaudata (assembly GCF_048593235.1). Classification (NCBI taxonomy): domain Eukaryota; kingdom Metazoa; phylum Chordata; class Mammalia; order Dasyuromorphia; family Dasyuridae; genus Sminthopsis; species Sminthopsis crassicaudata. The sequence continues at coordinate 93,095,291 of NC_133620.1, read as the reverse complement.
TCATAACTTTTTTTCTTTTTTTCTTTTTGCTGAGGTAATTGGGGTTAAGTGACTTGCTCAGGGTCACACAGTTAGGAAATGTTAAGTGTATGAGGACAAATTTGAACTCAGGTCCTCCTGACTTCAGGGATGATGCTCTATCCACAGCACCAACTAGCTGTTCCCATAACTTATTTTCTCATCTACTCCAAGCCACAATATTATGCTTTTTATGTCTATACTGGAGACTTTCAAAATTGACACTGAATTATTAGTGGTTACTCTTTGGGTCCAGTTATTCAACTAGTTCTGAATGCAACTTGTTAGGTTCTTACTAAGTGCTAAATTGGTACTTAACAATTCTCTAGCTCAGATTTCACACCTTTAGTTCAAACCTTTAAGGGAGTTTTCACCTTGAAGGAATACTTTAAAGAAGCAAGTTCATTGGTTGAAGGAGTTCCCACAAGCCCATTCTCTGGGAGGATAAAAAGAGGCAACATTGAGTCTGAAGAACAGTCTAGACTGGGAGATTGAGTTTGGACGGCAGTCTGGAAGGAGACGGTCTGGATTGAGTCAAAGAGAAGATGTCCTGTGGATTAGCAAATCCTGCAATCCCACACTTTTGGAGGGGAAGGCTTCAGAAGCCTCCCAAGAAACCTGCTCGTAGAGGAAAAGATTATACAGAAAAGAAACCTCCTCCCAGAGAAGGATTATAACTTAGAGACGACAGAATTTTACAGCAACTAATTATACTAGACCACATCTCATCATCTTTCAACAAAAAAGCTTAAAAGATGTGCTTTCATATTTTATATGATTTTGTTTTTATTTTTAAATCTAAATTGATTGGTGGTTTCCCATGTGCATCATTTTATTGTATCCTCAGCACTAGCACAATGGTTGGTACATAGCAAACATTTAGCAAATATCTTATCTACCCATCTAACTATATTTATTTATCTATAGTTCTGTCTATCATCTTCTTACTTCATATCTTTGGCATTCCATTCAATCAGCAGAAATGATAGGAACATCCTTTATTTCCTTGAGGTGCTCGACTTCTTGTCATTACTTTAGAAGTACTAGCAATGCTTTCTAACTTCCTTTTAACAATATTTTTATCACTACATGAACCATTATGAGTGAGTAATGGATGCCAAGCTTGATAGGACTTGAGAAACTCTCTGTTACATCCCAGGTACATATCCCCCCAAAAATATATCTTTCTTTTATTTGTGTCAGGTTGGTTGTGTCATTGGTTGTCTCAGCAAGGTTTCAAATCTTTACTCTTCCTCTCTTTTTCTGGTTAGTTTTAGCTACCTTCTCTTCTGTTGCTATGCCATTCATTATTCCTTAGAGCATGAAAAGATCCTTCCTTTAAAAGGAAACACCTCCATCCTCTTTTGGGAAGAGATTTTAATCTATTGCATATCCCCAAAGGCTTGATGGCCCTTCTCTCTCTATTTTTCATTCATCTATTCTCCAACTTCATCATATACATTCAAGTTCTGCTCTATATCTGAAATGTTTCTTTTTTCTTTTTACTTTTCCTATTATTTTGAGACACACTTCATTCTTCTTGATCATATAAAAAATAGAGAACAATTCCTCCAGCCCTTGAATCACTTCTCTGGCAGAGAGAACAACTTGGAAAATTGTCCCCACTTAGGTGATACATGAAACAGAGGATGCTCATCTTAGACAACTGTGAAATTCTCTTTTTTCTCTTCCTGCCCCATAATTTCTAGTTGTGAGTTCTTGTGTTCTCTTGTCATTCTATTTCAATAGCTCTTGTGGTTAACACATATGCCATATACCTGTTTGCTGCATCTATAAACTCTTAATGGGTGAGGTTGGGAGAAGGGAGAAATACTTTCAGTTTCTACTTAACTTCTATAGTAGGTTCCTGACTTTCTTGAGTGTTTCCCACCTTTTCTCATAATGATTGTCTAGTTTTCATGATCCATTTTTAGTCTACAACTAGAAGATTTCTACATAACCCCAAACAGAAGTTGCCTATCCACTATTGTCTATAGAGTTTTAGGGAGAAATTCTACTACTAAGTATGTCTCACTTTCTATTCTGTCTTTTTGCTGGTCAGACCTTAAAAACTTTCTACTTCTAATTTTCTACTTTACTGTCTCACCATTTTATGTCTATCTTAGCTATAGACTAGAAAATTAAATTCCATCCTTTGATGCTCTCTACATAAGAAGTCATTCATTTCCTCAATTCCTTCCCTTCCAAAATTCCTAAAATCATTTGGAAGATGGCATGAAAAATACCACCATTGACTGGAACACTAATACATCATTGGTGGAGTTGTGAACTTATTCAACCGTTTGGGAGAGCAATTTGGAGCCCAAAAGGTATCAAACTGTGTCTATATCACAAAGAGATTTAAAAAAAAAAAAGAAAAAGGATTCACATATGCAAAATGTTTGTACCAGCTTTTTTTTTTTTTTTTTTTTTTTTTAAGTGGCAAAGAACTAGATGCCCATCAGTTGGGTAATGGCTGAATATTATGGTATATGAATGTAACGAAACATTATTGTTGTATAAGAAACAATCAGCAAGCTTATTTCAGAAAGGCCTGGAGAGACTTATATGAACTGAGGATAAGTGAAGTGAGTAGAACCAAAAGACCATTGTATTCAACAACAACAATGAGGTGATTAAGGTCAATTCCAATAGTCTTGTGATGGAGAGAGCCATCCACATGCAGACAGAAGACTATGGGGATTGAATGATGATCACAGCACGGTATTTTCACCTTTGTTGTTGTTGTTGTTTGCTTGTTTTTTTCTTCCTCATTTTCCCCTTTTGACTTAATTTTTCTTGTGTGATCTAAATTTTCTTGATAAATGTGGAAACATGTTTGGAAGAAATACATATGTTTAATCTATTTTGGATTACTCTCTGTCCAGGGGACGAGGGTGAGGGAAGGAGAAAAATTTGGAACATTTCATAAGGTTGATTGTTGAAAACTATCTCTGCATATATTTTAAAAAATAAAAAGCTATTATGAGAGACAGAAACAGAGACAGAGACAGAATCAGCAAGATCATTTCAGAAAGGCTTCGAAAGACTTACATGAGCTGATGCTAAGAGAAATAAGTAGAACCAGGAGAACATTGTGCATAACAACAAGATTATGTGTTAGTCAACTTTGATGGGCATAGCTTTTTTCAGCAATGAGGTGATTCAAGCCAATTCCAATAGACTTGTGAGAGAGACATCTGCCTCCAAAGAGGGGACTGTGGAGACTGAATGTGGATCACAACAGAGTATTTTCATTTTTTTTGTTGTTGTTTGCTTGTTTTTTTCTCATTTTTTTTCCTTTTTGTTCTGATTTTTCTTGTGCAGCATGATAAATGTGGAAATAAGAATAGAAGAATTGCACAACATTTACATATATTGGATTGCTTGTAGTCTGTGGGAGGAGGTGGGGATAGGGAGGGAGAAAACTTTGGAACACAAGGTTTTACAAGGGTGAAAGTTTAAATCTATTTTTGCATGTATTTTGAAAATAAAAAGCTATTATCAAGAAAAATAATATCACCTGTGTCCTCTTCCCCATCCTCCAATCTCCATTAGTTTCCTGTCCAAGATGCTAGAATTCCTTCAGAAATTTTTCAGTTTCTGCTGACCTTTACAAAGTATTTGCAGGCACATGAATTAATAGAAATGGAGATTGGTCAGCAGCTTTCAAAGGCTCTGTTACATCTTATATACAGAAAAAATTCTGTGCTATGAATCAAAACCTATGAATTTTAGTTTTAATTCTAGTTTTTAAAAAGTCACATGTTCTGGGGCAAGTTATTAACCTCTTGGTCCTAATTTCTTCATATGTACAATGAGGAGATTTGTTGTTGCTGCTGTGTCATTTCAGTCATGTCCAAATTTCCATGACCTCATTTGGTGTTTTCTTGACAGAGATAATAAAGTGGTTTGCTTTTTCTGTCTCCAGATCATTTTACAAATGAGGAAACTCAGGCAAACTAGACAGGTGACTTCTTCAGGATCTCACAGCTAGTAAGTATCTGAAGCTACATTTGAACTCAGATCTTTCTGACAGAAAGTTAATTGATTTGCCCAAAATCACATGTAATCAGTATCATAGTCACATGAGTGTGGCTTAGTACAAGGAGTACTAAAATTGGAGAGAAAGAAGATCTTGGATTAAGTCTCAAGTGTGCCTTATTATTTGCTGGAATTCCCTCACTGGACAAATAACTTCATCTCTAGTAACATCAGTCACCTCATTTATAAAGTGAAGAAAATAATTCTTATTACTGCCTTTATAAGCATCAACAGATAGTACACACATAACAGCTTGTTGTTACTGAGAATGAGAATAAGAACTAATATTTGTAAGAATTTATAAAATAGCGTAATGGAGGACTTGATTTAAATCAGAAAGACCTGTGTTCGTATTTCTTAGACACTAACTGGATAACCTTAGTCAAACCACTTAACTTCTCTTAACCTTAAGTACATTATCTGTAAAATGGAAAAAATAATTAATATCTCTTTACAAGACTGGTGGGAGGACAAAATAAGATATATAAAAAGCTTTGAAAAATGAATAGGAATATATAAATATTAACTCTTATGTTTATATACATTGTGTTGTATCCCCTTAGTAAAATGTAATCTCCTTAAAGTCAACAGGTATTTCTCATTTTATTTTTATATGGGCAAGTATTAGCTAAGTCTTGTGTATACCAGGTACATGTTAAATGCTCATGAGATTGAATAATCCATATATTCTCTTATATGGGGATTAGTATTATTAGTAGTATTCTTTATTATAAAAAGTATTATATCATATAAATGAGGATATCCAGGTGAGTGTAGACCAAGAAGAGAAATTACAGATAAATTCAAACCCATGAGAATTTCAGACAGGCTAGAAAGAGAAAGAGGGAAAAAAAGCATGGGAATAAATATGGGAAAAGGACTAAAAAGTGTGAGATAGATAGACAGAGACACAGGCATAGAGAGGGAAATACAGACATAGAGAGAAAGAGAGACAAAGAGAAAGAAGGAAAGAGAAAGGGAGAGAGAAAGAGAAAGACAGATATAGAGATGAGAGATGGAAAGAGAGTGAGAAAGAAAGAGGGCAGGGACAGAAGAGAAGGAGAGATACAGAGGAAGGGGAGAAAAGAGAGAGGAAGAAGAGAGAGGGAGGGAGAGAAAGTCAGAGAGAGAGAAGAGGGAGAGGGAGAAAGGAGGATAGAGACAGGAAGGGAAAAGAGAGACAGGGGGGGTAGAGAGATAGACAGAGGGAGGGAGGGAGGAAAAGACAGAGAGAAAGAGGTGGGAAAGTAGAGAAAAGAGAATGACAAAAAGACAGAGAGACAGAGAGAATAGTTAGGAAATGAGAAGCCAGTCTAACTCTAGTTGAGCTGCAAAGCTCGTGATGACAGAATTTACTTTCAGTTTGGTGGGCCTGACAATGTGTGGAACGATTTTGTACAGCTAGGTCCTGTCACAATGTTCCTAATTTGAGCCCAGCCCTATAAAGAATTGTATAAGTAACCAAGGTAACTAGGACATGACATGGGCCTCCTGCTATACATAGGGCCTAAACCCTCAAAACTAGCTAGCCTTCCCTTAATGCCCCAAACCCACCTATACAGACTCGCAAAAGAATCAACCTTAAAATCAGGTAGGATTTTACATAAAGAACACACACATCTCAAGAGTTGAAGCTCAGTGAGGTTTCTCCATAGACCATGAGCTCATAGCAACATGAGCTAGATATAGGACAAAGGAAAAAGGTTTAACCTCCAAGTAGGGAAAAATATTAAAAACCCCAAAACCAGTTCTCTATCATGAAAAACATTTTTTCAAATCATTTAACCTTGTTTTCAAGGTTAATAAAAGATAATCAAAGGATTGAATGGAGAGTAGAAATAATCTATGATCCAGTTTTTTTATTCTTGCTTCAGCATTAAAAACCAAATGAATTTCTCTCTCTCTCTCTGAAAGAAAGAATTTTGACATTTTAGAAAATTAGGTCATTCCTCTTCCTGGTCCTTTTCTCTTTCAGAATGATTCACGGGCACTGATAAACACAGTTCTAGCTTCATGTCACAGATAAGATGCCATCTTTGCTCTCTGCATACCAAGCTAACCCTCAACCCATGGTAGTCCATCAAGGCTCCTATGCACTGGAGGAGGAGAGGGAGAATAACGACAGGAAGCTTTCTCTTTCTCTTTTCATTCCACAAACAGATAGGGGTATGGCTAATCAGTGAATAGGGGAATTGCTAAATACTGGGGAAGATACATTTTTTTTTTTTTGCCCTAGATAGGAACATACAACTACATACAATCTCTGTTGGATCCAAAGGAGCTAAGTTATTTACCTTCTCCCTATAAATGAGTCTCTAATTCTGGACTTATGAGGGAAGACCCATTTAGTCTTAAGAAAATTTGACCCCTAACAAGAAGGATCAGGCATTTTTTTTTCCCTTCAAAATCTTTGTCTCTATAAACATCTTCCCTCTCCCCCCCCAGCCAAGAGAAAAAACACTTGGAGAAAATAATTTGATGATTAGATTTGGCTCAAAAAGTAACTCAAAGGTACACAATATACACAATATACTTATAATGAATAAGGTCCTAGAAGGTTGGTACTTGAAATATCAAGAGATGAAGCATTTGGTGAGATTGCTGACATTTCACTTTTGACTCATTATTGCACTGTCAGAATAACTCCCTCAAGGTGAATGCCTACTGACAATTTAGGCAAGAATTAGGCTCTTGCTCCTAAGAATGGTTATCTTTTCCAAAAAGCAACATAACAGCTGCAAAGGATTCCTGCTAAAATGCAGCCAGCACTTGTTAAAGAGGTGAGGAAGTCTCAAACTCCAGAAGTAGTCACATCCCAAAAGTATATCTCTTCCAATTGATTTCTGGTCATCTATCCACATAGAAGAAGCAGAAGACTTTTTCCTAGACTCAAGTTTGCTGAGTTAGTACATGTGTTCAAAGCTATCATAACTGCCTTGGGAAAAGGGCATCCTTTCCTTTCCCTAGACAGGAAGTCCTAGAGAGAGAGAGTCACATATCACAGAAAGGAGGTAAAGTTAGTGCTAGAGGTTGGAGTCATTCCTTTTAATATCACTTCCCTACCTCTACTGCCTTTATAAGGATCCTTGGCTTGTGTAATTCCAAAGAACCAATTTCTTTATCATTGAACCCTATTTGAAGCTTTGCCCTATATATCACCAAGAGTGACATATATTCCTGCGAAGCAGAAAAAGGTATTTAGTTGATCACTCCCATTGCCTACATATGAAGAATTAAAAAGAAGAATATGGCTATCAAATTGAGCAGTATTGAACAAGAGGCTATAAGAATTAAAAGGAATAGTGCGGGATGGGTTGTTCTGGAGATAGCCTCTATATTAGCTAAAACTGATTCATATTCTTAGAGAATAGCACTGGATTTAGAATAGGAAGGCCTGAAGTTCAAATACTGGCTCTAGGAATCAATGATGGACAGAGCTATACCCAGAGAAGGAACACTGGGAAATGAGTGTAAACTGTTTGCACTATTGTCTTTCTACCCAGGTTACTTATACCTTCAGAATCCAATTCTCACCGTGCAACAGGAAGTTTGGTTTTGCACACATGTATTGTATCTAGGTTATACTGTAGCACATTTGATATGTATGGGATTGGCTGTTATCTGAGGGAGGGGGTGGAGGGAGGAGGGAGGGAGGGAGGGGAAAATTTGGAAAAATGAATACAAGGGATAATGTTGTAAAAAAAAATTACTCATGCATATGTACTGTCAAGAAGGATTGTAATTATAAAATTAATTTTAAAAAATAAAAAAAAAGAAAAGGGTATTGCAGAATTTTCTGCCACCATAAGGCCAAAAAAAATATGTAGAACTGTATTTTGATTTGTATAGCACTATCGTGGGGGTGAATACAACAGTTTCAATTCCCTTTATTATGGATGTATTTTCTTATGGATACATTATAATTTTTCTTCATCCTTCCAAAATTATGTCCTCCAAACTTATCATGATATTAGCTTTGTGATCTGACAATAGTAGAATAAAGTGAAACTTTCATCCTTCTTTATTCTGGACATAATTATCAATACCATAGTTTCCCCTTGAAAGAGAAAAGAGAGTTCTTCTAGTGGAAAACATAGTTTGCAAGTGTACCAGTAAAAAAAGTAAAAAACAAAGCAAAAAAAAAATCAGAAAACATTCATTGTCAGCTAAACAATAAGATATATATACATTGAATCAGTACAGGTTGACATAGCTTATATGTATGTATAAGATCTGGCATAACGTAGGTACTGAATAAATAATTATTCATTTGAATTGAATATATATATGCATTATATATACATATGTATATATATATATACATATATATATATATATATATATATAAAACTCAATTCACTATTTTTCCAAGAAGATTGCTAAATTGGATGTATAATGCAAATAATTCAGAACCCCCTAAAAGGACATAGTTTTTCAAACAAACAATAAAAATTTCCCTATATTTCTGAGGAGGTACAAAATATATAGATTTTTATTTTAAATTTTTTTTAAAAAAAACATAAAAATATAAGTTAAAAATAGGGGAACTGAGCACCTATGCTAGTCACTTTGTGTGATATGGAATATGTTCATTTCATTGAATGAATTTTTTCTCATTTGTCAGAGATCTCTCTTGCTTTATTTCATAGGATCACAGGATTTCAAGCTCATTTTTCAAACACTTGATAATCCTCTAGATAACATACCTGATATATATAACCAGCCTGACCATTCAGCCTTAGTTTAAATATTTTCATTCTTCTCATAGGAAAAGCATAAGGATTATTCATTATATCAAGTCCTGAAATGCTTTGGGCTTCTTGGAGAGATTGCCATAAATAAAACATTTCATTATCACTATTGATAATCATTACTCTAGTATAACAATGTTGCTCAAATTCATATGTGTTCTTTTTCAGAACACATAAGGAATTTTAATTGTGTGGCAGGAAAATAGATACAGATAGATTTCAAAGACTTCTTGCCAGAGAGATAAAATTGTTAGGGAAAGGGGTGTTGAGAAGAGGTAATTAATTGCCTGGTCATTGAAGAAATCCATTCTGAAGCTCCATGTAATGCACAGATCTATTTCCAACAGTAGCTCCCCCATTCTTTTCTTTAGCAGCCTCAGGGAGCACACTGTCAATGCAATGAAACTCTTAAAAACCAATAAAAAAAGGGTATTAGACACAGGCTGTAAACTTCCTGCTTATTCAAGCTGAAATGTATCTTCAAATATTCCCACTGAAAAAATAGATCCATTAAATAAAAGCATTCCTCACACATTAAACCTAAACTTATGTTGGAAAGAACAGAGCTCTAGTAGCAAAACAATTTCTGGAAGCATATTCATGCACTCTCAGAAAACTGTCTTCATTCCATTATTTTTGTTCAATTTAAGATTTTTTACTTTGTTCAATTAACAATAAAAAAGTATCAACTAAAAAAAGAATATGCAGTGATTTTTAAAAATAAATAATTCATAAAAGAAGGTATACTTAAAATTTTATTGAATAGAATGTAATATAAAAGGTGCAGAATTTTTGATTGTTTAAGAGCTGGGGTTCTTTTTAATGATACATAAAATAAAATGGGTGAATAATAGCAATTCTTAGCAGATAGAAAATGATAGAAGTAAAATAATAAAAAGGTTTAATATTCTTACAGCTCTTCTACATTTTACTCACTTTATAGACGAGGTACTATAAATCTTATTCTTTCATTTCCCAACTTATATCTACTAAGACATGTATTCAACTCAGATCTCATATCACTTTTGAATATCCACATTATATGTGTTAAACAAAAATTCCTTCCCTGAGTGTCTTTTGCCCTATTGATCAGGACAAAGGATCCCAAACTCATTCCATCAAAGGCAATATATTTCCCTCTCCATTTACTGCCTTGGTTTTTGCACTTGCATTGCATCTATTCAGGCTACAAATAATTTATATTGAATGCCTATTATGTGTAAGGTCAGAGTCCTCTAGGTTTCATCATCATCCTTTTCATTCTGATGTCATTTGCATGACATGATCCCACTGGAAGTTGTGCTTTCACCATACTTGTGTGATTTTATTTAGTCCTTCCAGATTTCTTTTGAACTCACTCTTCTCTTTCCTCTCTTATCTCCTGCTATTATACCTTTTCCCCTCCTTTCCACAATCCCTTGTTCCTCCTATTAAGGCTTTGAATCTATCTACAATGGACTTGCTATTCCCCTTTTCTTTGATCTTTCCTTCTATTCATTTCTTTTTCTCATTGTTTCTGCTTTTTTTTCCTTCTCTGAAGACTTCAAACAAAGTTCTCTTTGCAAATAGATGTTCTCTATCTTCCCCCTTATCCTCCAAGAGACAACTTCAACCTGTTGTTTTCTTGGTACTTTTCTGATTCATCTTTATCTATTTTTACATTCTCCACCACAATTCTAAATCTATCTTTCTTTAAAAATAACAGTATTTCCAATGTCTCTTTCTAAAGTCTCCTCCTACTGTTTTTCCCCTTTCTTATGACCACAGGATAGCTGCATTTATTTGGACAGATATCATTAAACTAATTATTTCTTTTCACTTTCATCTTGGGCTCCTAAAGTTAGCCTCTCTTTGTTTATTTCCTTTTTATTGCATGACATACCCAAGGCAATTTATACAAACATATTCTTTCTTTCAAAAGTTAATCACAGTACATTTCTAATAAGAAATGGTGCTATCTTTATTCTTCATATCTAAAACTTTTCTCCCAAATGCATATCACATCAAATCATATCCAGAGCTGGAATATAGAGGCCTCTGGCTTTCACCTCAACCCTTTTGTGCCTATAAATTGAAAGCACTTCTTAGGAGTTTGGATAAACCATTAACTTTCTTCCATTGACAATATGGAAAACCATGATCTAAGCCTTAATCCTCTCTGCCATTTTTAGTGGAGTTTTTAATATGTTGTGCTATATTTCAAATGAGATGACAATGTTTTCTAAGTGTTCTGTTTGTTTCCCAGTGGTGATAAAGGATGGTTTAATTAATTTCATCCAAGAGGAAATTTCTTCCATTAATGCAGGTCCTTACTCTTCAAATTAGTGGCCAAATTTAATCCCATTCCTTTTTTCTACTTAAAATCCCTCCTTTCCCAAGAATCCAAATTGAACACAGACATGATCTTTGGCTTCATTCCAATTGATTAAGCTGAGTCCTCATAATCTTTTGTCAGGTAGATTCTATTACTCCTTTAGAAGAATAGTTACAATTTATTACATTTATTATTATACATTTATTAAGGGGAGACAAACATAAAAATCAAAGTCTTCCTAAAAAATTATCTTCTTAAGGGATCATTCTTGTGATAGGAATCATATATATCATGTTCTACTTCATATAGCTAATACAGTTCTTTCTCTTAAAGGGAAAGAAGTCATCCCCAAGATTTGATTGAGCCTAGGACTGGGATTTGAAGGCCTGAGCTCAAATCTTGTGTGATCTTATTCAAATTGCTGACCGTTCTAATGCCTGTTTATTTATTGATTGGACTATAAATGGGGTCCCTTTTAATTTTAGATCTATGATCCTATGGTCTTATTATTTTGATGCAGCAGAATGTCATGGATAAATTTCTAGGCTTGGATTCAAGAATTGGGTTCAAACCCTTTATCTGATGCTTAATAATTGTGACCCTGGTCTCTATAGTTTTACCTCTCTTGACAACAATATTTTCTTTGGTAAAATAAGGTAACCTTGATCTCTTTTAACTCTAAATCTATGTTCTTACAATGGTTGCCTAAAGGTCCAATTAGGTCAGCCCCTGTGGAGTCAGCACCTCCCAAACTAGGCAGATTATCACCCTGCATTTATGAGCAGATACATTTCTCTGTGGAGATGAAACAAGATGCATCTAGCCAAATCAGTACTCATCCTTACTGAGTATCTTTCCCATTCAGCTAAGAAAGCCTCTTTTTGTAAATTATTAACTAAACTAAAAGTGTTTCATTTTGCTCCAATCAGGTATACATTAATAGCCCAGCCTGAGTCAGCCCTTACCTACTATCTTTTCTTAAAAGCATTATCTAGGCTTAGTTTTCTTTTTCTTCTGTATTCCTAACTCCCTCTATCCTTCATCTCCATATATTCCCAGTACATATTATAATGCTTGGTATTAATGCTTAATAATTTTTTAAATTTATTCATTCATTTGTTCATTCAGGCAGAACAGGTAACACATAGAATAAACATTGCAATCACTGTTTTCTCATCAGTCATCATCCCCTTCCTCATATTTCCAATTGGTTTTCTGCATTCTAGAGTTCACTTGGCACAGTGAATTTTAAATATGTTAAATCATGAAAAAACATCTGTGAATACAGATGACCTCCTGTAGGAATCAAAATATTAAGACAAATTAGAATCAGAATTTATGTGCCACATGCTTCTTGTATTCTAATGTGTTATAGATATTTGTGTCCATGTCTAATTAGATTATAGAATTTTAGACCAGTTATTTGCCATAGCCTAACACCTACCATAGCCTAATCATTTTATAAATGAGGAAATAGGCCCTGTTTTCAAAGTTGGCTTTTTGTGTAACTAGTTATTCAGACTAAGCTGTCAACACTGAGAGTTATAGTTTATTCTGTACATCTGGTTATATTTGCAACCATAAATAAAAACATCAGTCTATTTAAAAACTAACATCTTTTCCTAGGAACATTTTAAAGAAGAGCCAATTATTTTGAGCCATAATTTATTCGAAAAAGGTGCTTTGCTGCTCATTATTGCTTCTCATACAAAGGAACTTAGATTTAGAGGTAGAAGAAACCAACATTCTCATTTAACAGATGAAGATATTGAGGTCAAGACAAGTTAGATGATCTGTCCAAGGCCATACAGAGAACAAATGATTATATTGCTATTTTTATGTGATGCTAAATCAAATGCTATGTTCACTAAACCACTATTATTTCTAATAGGATACATGATCATAATATTTCAAAATTTGTATCTCTGACAATAGATTCATTTGACAATGGGTTAATTTCAAAAGACCTCAACACTGCAAAGGACTTCATGAAGACTCCCTACAACTATTCCAAAGCAAAAAGATAAGCCTTGCCCTTAGCCTGTCTTGCCAGAAGACATGGACCTGAAAGGATTTGTTTGGATAGTAAAGATTCCCCCATTGCTTCTTGTTTTCATGTTTTAAGTATCAAGCTCCAGGAGGATATATTAGTAGTAATGAGATATTGCTGCTCTTGATGCTATTTGTTTCTTTGTTAATTTATATTTGATCTCTTACATAAGAGCATTTTGGTTTGTCAAGTCATCAATAAGCATTTTATTAAATATTTTGTATTGGGCATAGTATTAAACTCTGGGAATACAAATACTTCAAAAGTAGAAAGAAATATAGTTCCTATTCCCAAGGAGCTTATATTCTAATGAACAAAAATAACCCATATAAAAAAGAGATAAAAAGTGGGAGAAGAAATAAAAGTAGCTGGTGGGAGAAAAGGGGAAGACATGTTAGCTAAGTCCCATGGAGATGAGTCAGTGGAGAAGCCTGAAAATTAATGAAGATATGAGTGATCTATGTGGAGGTTCTGGGAGGAACAAACAGACCACATGGTGTGTTTTCATTCTGAGTAGTCTAGGGGTAGTGTAAGATTTTCTGGAGAAGAAAACCAGTGACATGATAGATGAAACTCTCTGGAAATGTCAGTAGCACAATCTGAAGAGAAAATAGTTGTCCCATGCCCAATTTATATTGTATATTGAGTACATGCCTATTCTCCCTTCTGCTTTTGAGCAGAATCTAAATGCAAGCCAAATAAGAGATTTACATAATTTTCTCCAGGGCTCTGGGCTGAGGACATAAAGAACAAAAGCCTATAAGAAACAGAGCCTGACTTCTTTCTTTCTTTTTTTTTAATTTTATTTAGAATTTTTTTTCACAGTATATATGCATGAGTAATTTTTTTTATAACATTATCCCTTGTATTCATTTTTCCAAATTATCCCCTCCCTCCCTTTACTCCCTCCCCTTGATGACAGGCAATCCCCCCCATACATTTTACATGTGTTACAATATAACCTAGATACAATATATGTGTGTAAATACCATTTTCTTGTTGCACATTAAGTATTAGATTCCGAAGGTATAAGTAACCTGGGGTAGATAGACAATTTACATTCACTTCCCAGTGTTCCTTCTCTGGGTGTGGTTGTTTCTGTCCATCATTGATCAACTGGAAGTGAGTTGGATCTTCTTTATGTTGAAGATATCCACTTCCATCAGAATACATCTTCATACAACACTGAAGTGTATAGCAATTTTCTGGTTCTATTCATTTCACTCAGCCTGACTTCTTTCTTTAGTAATAACGTTTTCCCCAGGATTGGACCTTGTTTAGAACTGAGAGAACCAAGGAAAACAATGATCATACAGTTCTACTGCAGATCTAATTGCAATCTGGTATTGTTACATCAATAGCTTGGATTTTATTCAAAAAGCAAAGAGGTAGAAATTGGTAAGGTAGTAGCTGGTAAAGATGGAGAGTTGCAGAGAAAAGAATAGGTCAATTATTCCAAACTCAATTTAGCTCCAAACACCATCCTAGACTTCCTTTTCAAGTACTTTGGTGATCTCACTTAGATAAGACATAGATTACATGGTTACCCAAATCAAAGATGGTAAAAACTAGGAGGGATCACTATGGGAGTATTCTGCTACCACTCTTGGCTTTAATCTGAAAATACTTCAGAACTCCAAACACAAATCATACACTAACCTCAGTCTCCCCAGCAACAGGTACTATGGGCAAAACCATTTCTGAACTAGGTACTTATTTCCCCCACCTTTCTTAGAGTATTTTGGAACTTTCTTAATGATTTTTAACTTTTTAAAATGTTTATGATTTTTCTCTCCTATTCGATTGAAAATTCCTGGACAATAAATAGGCACTATAGCTGATTTCATCTTTGGATCTTCAGCATGGAGCATAATGCCTTAGACAAAGAGGATACTTTAAAATTATTTGTTGAAGTAAAATGAAGGAAATTGAATGAAACTGAAATGGGAGCAGCACAAGAAGCTGAAGAAGGCAGGAGGGGATCAGGTTATTAAATTTTTGAGAAACCAATTGAATTTGAGGAAACAACTGAATCTGGAGCAACACTTGAGGAAGGAAGGGAATTACACACAATTCAAAGAAAAATGGTTGAGATCAGATGCCCTTTAAAAGCATAAATTTTGATCCTATGATGATTTAAACTCTAATTCTCAGTATTTGATACAAATACTTTATACAATCTAAGAAAACTCAGTGGGTTTTTTTTAGCTAAATTTAATGACCATATCCAAAATTCATAGATATAGAATGACTTGGTTTTGACTAAGGTATCTTTTCTCACCAAATACTGATCAAAAGCAGCTTTAAGATAATAAACAGAAAAGACACAAGCACACATTTAGTATTGATATATGTATTTTTACTTGATGATGCAAAAAAGAAACAAAATGGAAAGACTGGCTTGAGTGTCTCAACTGGTTAAAGATTAGGTCTGAAAAACAAAGATGTCACATGTTTAGGATTGGTTTAAAACAAAATTAAAATAAACAAAAATTAAACAAAAATTTAACCAAGAGAAACCAGGTTTCAATTTGTCAGGTAACCTCATGATCTATAAAAATCAAGATGTTTAATCCATTCAAATTTTCTGGGCCCAGAAATTGTATCATGTGCTTGTAGAGGAAGACAGTTCGTGGATTTTGAGTGAAAGCAATGAGACCTGGATGATCTCCTACTTTTCTAAACTTAACAATCTATTTTGTTCTGATTCTGTGATGAAGATAACAAATGAATTACTTCCTACTTAATGTCACCCTTATGTGGAAAAAACAAAGGATTTGGAATCAAAAGGGTTCAGTTTGAATACCATCTCTGCTATCTGTTTATCCTCTTTTCACCTGTTTCCTCATCTCTGTGTATGGGATAGTGGTGGGGGGAGCCCAGGGTAAAGATAAGAGAAGACAATTCCCATCTGGGAGAGGCTGGAGAACTGTTTTCACAAAAGCATGATGCTGTATAATAGAAGTGCTCTGCTCCCTGATTTGGAGCATGCACAGACATACTGTAACTGGTTCCAGTCTGCTAACCATGTGATAAAGGGATAGACTATTGATGGGCTATATGGCTGGAAAGAGTGCAATCATTCACAATACACCAACCAGCAAAATGCTTTACTCTGGGTCATTTTTGACTATGTCCTGTTTGGGTGAGAAGGATAATGATGTAAAAGTCCCTCCAAGTCTGAAATATAGAGATGTGGCCCCAAAAGATACAGCTTCTACAGTTTCTGCTGCTTATTTCTGTCTTGTTATTTAGCAGCCTTTCAAACCCAGAATCTTAGGAGAAAAGGAGAATTAGAAGTTGTTACAAGCTTGTGAGCTTTGAATGGTAAACCAGAAGAAGTCTGGGAGTTGGAGTCCATGACAGGTTTTATAGCCATCTAGTCAAATATCAAGATGCTATGGAATGACCTAAGGGATTAGAGTCTATGATAGCTGAGCTAGGGACCCATCTTGGAGTTATTGTTAAAGAATGCATTACATTACTAAATTACTATTAATCAGAAAAATGCAAATAAAGACAACTCTGAGGTACCACTGCACACCTCTCAGATTGGCTAAGATGACAAGAAAAGATAATGATAAATATTGGAGGGGATGTGGGAAAACTGGGATACTAATATATTGTTGGTGGAGTTGTGAAATGACCCAACCATTCTGGAGAGCGATTTGGAACTATACCCAAAGGGTCATGAAACTGTGCATACACTTTGATCCTTTTATGTCTCTACTGGATCTGTATCCCAAAGAGATCATAAATAAGGGGAAATGATCCACATGTGAAAAAAATGTTTGTAGCATCCCTTTTTGTTGTGGCAAGAAACTGGAAACTGAGTGTAAGCTCAGTTGGGGAATGGCTAAATAAGTTATAGTATATTAATGTTATGATATATTCTTGCTCCCCGAGAAATGATAAGCAGGATGATTTCAGAAAGGCCTGGAGAGACTTACATGAACTGATTCTAAGTAAAGTGAGTAGAACCAAGAGAACATTGAATATAGCAACAAGATTATGTAATGATCAGCTTTGATGACATGGATCTTTTTCAACAGTGAGGTGATTCAGGCAAATTACAATAGACTTGTGATAGAAAGAGCCATCTGCATCCAGAGAGAATACAGAATGTGGATCACAGGCTAGTATTTTCACCTTTTTTGTTGTTTGCTTTTTGTTGTTGTTGTTTTCTTTCTCATTTTTCCCTTTTTGATTTTATTTTTCTTATGCAGCATAATTGTGGAAATATGTATAGAAGAATTGCACATGTTTAACTCGCTGTCTAATTGCATGTGTTTAACCTGCGCATGTTTAAATTGCACATGGATTAATTACTATCTAAGGGAGGGAATGGGGGAAGAGAGGAAAAAAGTTTGGAATGCAAGGTTTTGCAAGAGTGAATGTTGAAAATTATCATTGCATATATTTTGAAAATAAAAAGCTATTATTTTTTTAAGGGCTTTACATGCCTAAGGTTAGGGGCAGACTATCCCCAAAGGGGAAATAAAGGACTCTGAAAAAGGTGACTAATATGCCAAAAAATGCTTCACATAATCAGTAATTTCACCCTGTCTTTTCTCTCTTGAAGAATACACAAGAAGAAACTATAGAGGTATTTCAAATGGCCATGTGTAGCAAACAGGTAGGTCACTATCAATTCCCTTAATTTAATCATTCAATTAATAAGCATTTATTAAAAGCTATGCTTTATTTAACACTAAAGATGCAATGGGAAAAAAATAAGTCCCTCTCCTCAAAGTGCTTACATTCTAATAGAGGAAACAATTTGTATAAAAATAAAATATATATGAAACATCCAAAGGAGATGGAAGGTAGTACTAGAAGAGGAAGCACTACCAGATGGGGGAACCAGGAAAGGTTTGCAAAAAATTGAAATTAAATTGAGTCATGAAGAAAGCCAGATATTCTAAAGGTCAGAAAATAGGAAGGAGAAAATTCCGGGCATTCAGTACAAAGGCACAAAGGGAAGATCAAAGTATGAGGAGATGCTGGCCTCAAAGAAGTCAGCTACATCTTCCTTTCAGGGTTGTAGAGTCACTCACAAGAAGTTGGGAGTATATTTCTCTAATGCTATCAGCTTGAGATGTGTATGTTTTCTCCAATATCAACTGATTAACACTTCCATTTCACTTAAAAAGCTAATTTCAATTATCTTTTACAAAGGGATATTTAGTAGAGAATATGGCAAGAATACAACAGATGTTTTCCACCTACCCCCAATAGCATGGGGCAAGTTCTCTCCTTTCACTACATAGTCCATGGGGAAAGTGGGCTCAAATTTAACTCTGCTGTTACAAAGCATATGCCTTACTAAGTTCATTTATAAATTCAGCATAGAAAATAGACTAAATTAATTCCTTACTTAGAGAGAAAAGAATTCTGATAAACATTTAACAGTGTATGTATATATATTTATGCATGAATGTATATTCACACACAGATATATACATGCACACATATATGTATGTATATACATCATATTTTTAAGTTTTGTATGCATTATTGGTATTTTCTCCATCACTTTCTTAATTCTAGGCAATCAAAAAAAAAAGCAATAAATCAAGACTTGATTGCGTTTGTTGATTTCTGAAGTGTAATAATGCTCACCCTAAAAATTTAACAATTGTCTTTACGGACCCCACTTAATCTGGTTCCAGCACAACTTTGCTCATAGAATCTCAAATTTAACGGTAAATTCATTCCTGAATTGTTATCTCAGTCACTATCTAAAAGCTGTTTTGTTGGGCCAGATTGAGAGGGTAGCAACAAACTCTGGTATGGACTCCAGCTTTCAGACATTTGATGACTCACCATTGAGAGTTTTTAAAATTCTCAAGATAGTTTGAATCTCGATATTCCACATAATAATAAGAAAGAAAACAAAGGCAAAGAACAAAGATTTATATTTATGGGCCACAAATCAGCCTTGGGAGGCAGAAAGTGCAAGACATTTCCCCTCCAGAGACTTACACCATAATTGTCTCACTCAGATGAAGCCAGACAGGAAAAAGAAAAGCCCTGGTTTGTTAATACCTTTTGAATATATTCTGTTTCAGTTAAACAGTCAATCAAAAAGCTCTTCTTTTTTACTTGAAAAAGGGATCAAAAACAGTCAGAATAGTTGCACATATTCTGAATCAAAGGATTAAGACCCTTCCATTAAGCCTTATGATATCTTTCTAAGGCAGCAGACTCAGCCTCAGGCAGCAGACAAAGCATGCTCAGAGGCTGGACCTCCAATTTACCAGGGTTCCACTACCATAGTATCATAAAGGGGAAGTAAAAGGGGTCTTAAAGTCTATGGAAGTTTATGCCCTCATTTTATAGATGAGGAAACTGAGGGATGAAGAGATTAAGTGACACTGAATCATACATCTAAAAATGTTTAAAGTAGGGATTTGAACCCTGGAATCTTCTTGACTCCAAATTCATCACATTATTTGACTCCATAGTTAGGTACTAGGAATACAAATACAATAAACAGACAGAAAGTCAGATATTATCTATTTATCTATCTGTCTATATACCTATAGACAGATAGATATGAAGAGAGAGAGAGAGAGAGAGAGAGAGAGAGAGAGAGAGAGAGAGAGAGAGAGAGAGAGAGAGAGAGAGAGGAGAGAAAATGAGAGAAGGGTTGTTTCTGCCCTCAGGAAGCCTAAATTCTGTTGGAGGATACCCAGAAAGATAAATGTTGGAGAAAGCAGCTAGAAGTGTGAGGAGAGCCCAGTGAGGATGAAGGAGTGAACATAATTGGCTTGAGTCCTTCCCTAAAATGAGGTTTCCTCAAGGACCAATGAGAGAAAAGTGCCACAGGAGAATAGGGATCATCCAGAGTGAGAAGGCTAGTGGGAAAGAGTGGGAAAAGATAAAACCGTGGAATGATGGACACCCTTGAGGTTTTCCTCATCTTTCTTTACTTATTATTAAAGTCCCTGCTAATATATAACACAAGTATATTCATACAAATTAATTGGATAGATTAGTAGGACTCTGAGGGAATGATAAACAACCTAAATAAATTTTGATGACAGAAAGGAAGTCAGGAAAGATTCAGTGTTTGAAAGGCTATTAAATAAGACCTTTATTGGAACTCCAAATTTTTAAAGGAATGTTATATGTAATCAGAAAAAAAATAAATACTAATAAAAATTATAAAAATATAAAATTATCTTTACCAAAAGGAAGGAAGGAAGGAAGGAAGGAAGGAAGGAAGGAAGGAAGGAAGGAAGGAAGGAAGGAAGGAAGGAAGGAAGGAAGGAAGGAAGGAAGGAAGGAAGGAAGGAAGGAAGGAAGGAAGGAAGGAAAGAAGGAAGGAAGGAAGGAAGGAAGGAAGGAAGGAAGGAAGGAAGGATTTAAGGACTGTGGAAGTAGGGAGAATCTTGGGAACCTATGTTATAAAAAAGAGAAAGTAAAGAATAATTAAAAGCACATTTGTTCATAAGGTAATTAATCCACTTGATGGTGAGCTTTCTGTCTTGATTATTAATGAAAACTCACATGGCCGATTATATCTAGTGAGCCCTAGATCATATTTCCCATCCCATCTTCAAATCAATCAGGACATTTCACCTTCAAGTATAATCTTTCCCCAACCCCACTTTCTACTGCTTTCATAATAACATCAATTTTAGTATTGTTTCTGGAAAAATCCTGCCCTATTTATCACCTTTGCCATCCCCAAGACTTCCCAAACTTAAACTCCTTTCCTTGTTCACCTTTCCCTTTACTGTGTTGTCTCCCTGCCTTAGAACATAATAAGCATTTTCAGTTAAAAAGTTGTTCCACTTTCATTCAGAACTCAACAAAACACCCAGTACATTGTGAGCAATCAATAAATTCTCATTCCTTCATTCCTAGTGTTAGCTTTGAATATAAGCCTAGAGTCTTCATTTCTCCCCTGATGCTGCTTTCATACTTCCAGGTTTACTGAGGGAAACTACATGATTCAAAGAAGGGGATAGACCATATAATTTAAATGTGACAGAGTTGCCTTGGCTTTTCCTTTGAATGCTTTACACAACTCCTAAACATCCCTCATCACTCTGAATTTGTCTTCTTCCACAGAATCTTTGTCCCTTTTTTGCACCAGTTTTGTTGCCTTTTGAAAATATTCGATATTGTTCAGTCATTTCAGTCATGTCCTGTAATGTTCTTGAATTGTGAGGGTCTGTCTGCTCAATTATAATCCTTCTCTGGGAGGAGATCGGTAAAATCTTTTCCTCTGTTTCTTGGGAGCTCTGAATCTCCTCCAGCTCTTGTCCTTTCTCAAATCAGACTGGTCTCCTTTCAGCCTGCCTGGCGTCAAAATTCTATCCCAGAGTTGATTCTCTCAGACCCAATGCTGCCCTTCTTTTATCCTCCCAGAGAATGGGTATGTAAAAGGACTCAACAGGGCGTGGAGAAATACTTCCACCAATGAACTTGCTCCTCTTAGAATTCCTAAGGTGTAAATTCCCTTTAAAGGCCCGAACCAAAGGTCTGAGCCAGAAAGCTGTCAAGTCAACCTGAGTTCTCACCTTGTAATTGTCCAGACAACCTGAGTTCACCTTGTCACTGTCCAGACAACCTGAGTTCTCACCTTGTCACTGTCCAGACAACCTGAGTTCTCACCTGGTAATCCTAACAATGTCCTACTCTTCATTGACTTTATTTGGGGTTTTCTTGTAGAGATACTAGAGTAATTTGTCATTTCCTTTTCTCAACTTATTTTACAAATGAGGAAACTGACACAATAAAGATTAAGTGACTTTTTTCAGGATCATACAGCTAGTAAATGTCTGAGGCTAGATTTGAACTCTAGAACACTAGTTTTTCTGACTCCAGGCTAAGCACTCTATCTACTGCCCCACCTATTAAAATTTGCTTAGTTCTTCACATTATGTCCCAACCCAGCTTTCCAGCTGTATTGAATATTCCCCCTTATCCCATAGTCCAATCAAATATCATCCCTGTTCCTCATTCATCCCCATTTGTCTTAGCACTAGCCCTTCCCCAAATTTATAATGTATTGCCTGCCTACCTACCTTTATATCTTAGAATTCCTCTCTTGCTTCCAGACATAACTCAAGTACTCCCTTTGACATGAAGCTTTTCTTGATGTCCCAATTGCTAGTACCTCCCTCAACAGAATTATTTAATATTTATTCTCTTCATTTGTGTACAACTTATGCTCTTACATATACTTCTTCTCTCTCCTTTTAGAATGTCAGATTCATTGTATTCATAGCCTGAAATCCTACTACAGTGCTTGTTGATAGAAAATTTTCAGGTTTAACTACATAGAATTCCCAATCCCTTTAATTTTGTCCGCCTGCATTTTGGATTTCCTTCACAGGCTAATTGTACACTATTTCAAAGTCCGATTCTTTTTGTACAGCAAAACAACTGTTTGGACATGTATACATATATTGTATTTAATTTATACTTTAACATATTTAACATGTATTGGTCAACCTGCCATCTGGGGTGGGGGGAGGAGGGGAAAATTAGAACAAAAGGTTTGGCAATTGACAATGCTGTAAAATTACCCATGCATATATCTGATAAATTAAAAACTATTAAAAATTTTTTAAAAAGAACATTTTCAGGTTTATTGATTTCTCAATTACTTTCCTTCTTGAATTCTGTGTAGCCTTTGACAATGTAAGCTATATGCTTCTTAAAGCTCTTTTCCCCTTTAAGTTATTAATCATACTGCAAGAACTTCTCCTACTTTTCTAATCTCTCTCCTGAATTCTAGTCACACATTTTGAATAGACAGTTTGGTGGAGCAATGCATAGAGCACAGCAACTGGAATCAGGAAGACCTGAATTCAAATCCCTATTCAGATGCTCTGACACTGGACAAGTTGCTTAAGCTCTGTCTACTTCTTCTATAAAATAAGGTTAATATTACCTTACAGAGTTGATGAAAGAGATTAAGATAATATTTGTAAAGTGCTTTGCAAACTATAAATTACCATATAAATACTAGCTATTGATATGATTCATTGAACTTGTCATTGGACATTTCCACTTGAAAGTTCCACTGGAATTTCAAACTCAACAGAGCTAAACAGAAATTAATCTTTTAAAAATTCATCTTTCTGATCAATTCTGATGAACTTGGCTCTCTTCAGTAATGAGATGATTCAAACCAATTCCAATGATCTTGTGATGAAGAGAGCCATCTACACCCAGAGAGACGACTGTGGGAACTGAGTATAGTTCACAACATAGATTTTCACTTTTTTCGTTGTTGTTTACTTGCATTTTTTTCTTTCTTATTTTTTTGGATCAATTTGATTTTCTTATTCAGCAAGATAATTGTATAAATATGCATAAACATATTTGATTTAACATATATTTCCACAATGTTTAACATATTGGACCACTTACCATCTAGGGAAAAGGGTGGGGAAATTGGAACACAAGGTTTTGCAAGGGTTAATGTCAAAGAATTATACATGCATATGTTTTGGAATATAAAAGGGTTTAATAAAAATTTTGAAAGAAACAAAAAGAAAAAAATTCATCTTTTTGTAACAAGCCCTCTATATGTCATAACTTAACTAATCACCTAAGTTTGAAACTCTGGAATCATTTTTTTTTTTATTCCTCTCTTTCCTTCATCTACACAACATTCATCCAGTCAGCAATTCCTATCATTTCTTCCTTCACAATGTTTTTCAAAGCTACTTTTCCTCATTTTCATGTAGAAACAGAGAGGTACAATGGAGAAAGCACTGGGTTTAAAAGTGGAGGCCTTGAGGAGCAGCTAGTTGGTATAGTAGATAGACTAACAGTCCTGAAGTCAGGAGAACCTGAGTTCAAAGTTGTCCCAAGACACAACACTTCCTAGCCGTGTGTCCCTGGGCAAGTCATTTAACCCTTAACCTCAATTGCTTCAGCAAAACAAAAAAACAAACAAAAAAACCCTAGAGGACCTGAATTCAAATCCCACCTCTGACAAGTTTAACCTGTATGACTTAATAGCAAGTAATTTAACCTTCCTTGGCCTCAGTTTCCTCATCTAGAAAATGAGAGGCTTGGACTAGATCACCTTTGAGATTCCTTTCAGTTTCAGATTGATGATTCAATAATCTGTATTCCAATAATCAATATTCATATATAATAATATTCAATAGCCAACCATCATTCTGGACTATTGCTGTTTAGTAAACTATCAATCTCCTAACTGTTCTCCTTGTCTCCCACACTCACCAAGTACTGCATGATTTCCACCTAAAGCCCAACTATTATCATGTTACTCTCCTACTCAAAAAATTTTAATGATATCCATTGCTTTGGAGCATCTAGATAGCAAAATGAGAGCTCTGGACCTGGAGTCAAGAAAACATGAATCCAACCTTGGCTTTAGACACTGACTCTGCGATTCTGGACAATCAATTAACCCCTTTTGTCTCAGTTTCCTCATCTGTAAAATGAACTGGAGAAGAAAATGGCAAATTACTCCAGTGTCTCTGCCAAGAAAAACCAAATAGGTTCACGAAGAATGAGATATGACTAAAAACTATTCAACAACAACAACAACAACAACAACAACAATAAATTGTTCATAGGATAAATTCCAAAATTCTTAACCTGACATTTTATAACCTGGTCTTTATCAGCCTCTTCAACATTATTACCCATTACTATTTTATATGAATTATCTTATCTAACATTCCCTAGACATACATAAACCCACTTCTCCATCCACTCACACATGTACATCACATGCACATATACATGTGTGAATTCATTAAGTCTGCTCAACTACATTATGATTTCTATAACAACAAAGATCTCTTTATTTCTACCTTTAAAAGCAAATAAATATTTGTTCATTGACTTACATATCAATTAATTTTGAATATATAATTATATATTTGATTTCATAGGATGTTAAACAGCTAGAGGTTAAAAAAGAATAAGACAATCTTTACCTATTAACAGCATATGGAATTTCTAATTGACCTTTTCTCCCATCTATCTCAAAATTATCCTTACTATATATAAATCTGTGACAGGGAGGAGAGGAAATGGTATAGTATAATGTTCAGGAGACAGCGTCAACCAGCATCAGTTAATTGGTATAACTCTCTCCTATGTCCTCACTGGATTTCTCAAGAATTCTTATAGTGTCATGCCAATTAGAATTAAAACTGATCTCAGAAATAAGAAAATATGATAAGTTCTCAATAAGTAATGAATCTAATTAATAAATATAGTATGAGACAAATCAATCCTATTAATGATCAGTGGGTTCTTGATTTAAATCATCCCTCTAATTTCAATTTGCTGGAAATCATTAAGACATCTGCTACATATAGTCTTCCAGAAGTAAATTTGAAATTACATTTTTTTCTGCTTGCTGAGTTTGAATTATAGTTTATCCTGGCTATCTATATATTTCAGTATCGCTTTATTAATTCCTGTTTATACAAAAGTCAAACAACTGCCTCTTACTGAATACACCAGGGTCATGTTTTCCAGCTATTTCAGTTGCTTGTCCTTGCTTCATTTTATTGGTCTTCATTTTACAATAGTAAAAGACACTTCAAACCATGGGGAACTTCCCTAAGGAATGTTAACACTTGTTGTGAATACATGACCCAACCAACATTATTGCAAAATGTCTGGGAAATGTGACATTGGAGTATTATTAATAAACCTTACAGCACTTACAGGACAAGACAGTATATGGAATTCCATGCCAACTTGCCAGCTTATTATCTTAAGGGATGTTCCTGTTCTTATTAAAGATACACTAAATTTCATTTACCTGACCCATGTAGATCTGTTTATTGTTTCCCTTCACTGAATGGATTACCCATAGGTATGCCATTCAACATTGCTACATCTCTGTTAAAATCAAGGATGCTTTGCCTCCAGCTCTTGCTGGTCTCTAAATGCTCTCCCAGATGGATATGTCCATTTATGGTATTTACACTCTAGATTTAATAGTTGTTCTCTAATAGGGCATCAGCACTACTATATTAAACCAATTAGGCTGTGCATCTACTTCTTAAGAAAAGATTTTTGTCTCTTAAATTATATATTCTTAAAAAATGTCAATGATATCATGTCAGTCTAACTCCTCCTAAGTCTTAGTTAAACTAATTGGGACTTGGACCAAGTGTGTATGTAAGTGTGTGTGTGTGTGTGTGTGTGTGTGTGTGTGTGTGTGTGTGTGTGTTTTCCTATTATCTTGGCAAAGATCTGAGAGTAAAACATTGTCCTTTACTCATAATAAAATGAGATTTCTTTTCTCACTTACTACTTGGCCCACCTGGAACTAGGTCACATTTCCAAGTCATGTAAAGCCTTACAGATATGAATCGTAGAAATAATAGCTTTCTGTCTTTTTTTAATCCAAATCTAGATCATGTCTGTTATTTGGATATTCCATGGCTTTATCTCATGGATGTAAATGTTTCTTTCAGTGATGCAAATTACAATCTATCCATATCTTCTCTGCTTTACTTTTGTCTATATCCTCTTACAAGTCTTCCAGGAGGTCCATCCAACATTCTAGGGATTTTCCTCTAGCTCTGTTGGCATTGTATATGTTTGGAAACTAGCCCTTTTGAAACAGTCAGAATGCTATTCAATGACCAGCAATATTGTTTCTAACAGATATGAAAAATAAAGGTAGGAATATAAAACAAAGATGAGAAAGATTTCCCTGATAGTTACACCTGGGTAGTTCTTATTCCTGGGTTGCTTGACATGCTAATCAGAGAGCTCATAGGAGTTGATGGTATTCTCACTGCAGTAGTCTTCATACAGCATCTATATAGTTTTGTTGAATAGTGTTCCTAAAATGCTTTTGAGAATGTGAACTGACCAATAGCTTACTAATCACAAAATATATAATAATTTGTAGATAGAGGGACTTTGAATTTAAACCAGAAAAAAAATCAGTTAAAAGCATTCAATTAATTTTAGTCTAGAGTCATTGTTGGCTTTTGCTCATTAGCTGGTTAATTGTAATAGTTGTTACTCTCTCTGTCAACTAAAAGAGCTTTAGTCTTCCTTTACCAGGAAGAGACTTGTTAAGCCTTAATTCCCAGTAGATGGTAAAATAGAGAAGCAGATAACCTAAATAGGTCAAATAACTGAAGATCATCAGATGTGAAGTCCGGGCTATCTCCTCTGAAGGGCTCAGAATCAGCCAGAGTCAGGATAAGCAAAAGTCCTTGTCCCACGTTGGGCACCAAATTATAGAGTTCTGTCATCTCTCAATTATAATCCTTCTCTGGGAGGAAGTTTCTTTTCTGTAAATCTTTTTCCTCTGTGAGTAAGTTTCTTGTAAGGCTTCTGGAGCCTCCAGCCAGAGCGAAGGTAGAATCTCAAATCCTCTTCCTGAATCCTGGTTCTGAATCTCCTCCAGCTTCCCTGAAGTTCTCTCGGGAAGTCTTGTCCTTCCCCAATCCCCACTGAGTCTAGACTCAATGTTCCTCCCAGAGAATGGGCTTATGGGTACTCTCAGGGACTTGTGGGAACTACTTACAACCAATGAACTTGCTCCTTTTAAAGGTGTGTAAACTCCTTTTCAGAACTCCTTTAAAAGGTGTGAACTAAAGATGTGAACCCTGAGCCAGAGAATTTTTAAGTACCCACTTAGCACCTAATACAAGAACCTAACAATCAGAGAACAGTTTAAAGATCATGAGACAATCTGAGAGGTCCAGCAGAGAGAGAGAGAGAGAGAGAGAGAGAGAGAGAGAGAGAGAGAGAGAGAGAGAGAGAGAGAGAGAGAGACGCACACACAAAGAACATGAAACCCATCAAAGAGTAAAGATATAGTGTTAAAATGTTCCACCGAAAGCAGAGGCATGCCACCCAGCAAAGAGTAGAAAGTGATGCAAAAACAATATAAACCTGTGAGTTCCCTCTTCTTTCCTCTTGCTCACTTCTATCACAATCTCTTCATTTTTGTCTCATGTGAAGTTAACTCTATTTCATAGCAACACTAATCACTCTACTACCACAGTTGGTTGCATTCTATCTTGTTTTCTCCAAAAGATTGATCCCTCTGTCATCCCCTTTTTATCACTTATCTTTGACTTCTCCCTGTCTTGTCTTCCTACTGGCCTCAAATATGCACATGTCTCCTCATCCTCAAAACACCTTCAATTGATCCTCCCATCCCTGCTATCTATGATACTATATCTCTTCTACTTTTATGGCTAAACTTTGAAAAGAGTGTCTATAATAAGGGCCTTTGCTTTTCTCTTTACCAGTTCTCTTCATAACTACAGTATGACTTTGACCTCATCAGTCCACCAAAGCTGGACGTATCACCTCACCCATCAAAGCTCCAACTTACCAATGATTCCCACGTCCAAAGGTCTTTGCTCAATCCCCATCTCTCTGACCTCTCTGTCTCCTTTGCCACTGAAGACCATTCTCTCTCCTTGATACCCTCTTCTTTCTAGATTTTCAAGACTCTACTTTCTCCTGTTTCTCCTCCTACTTATAAAATAATTTCTTCTCAGTCTCCTTTGCTGGATGTATATCTAATAAATATACGGTAACTACCTGTCATATTATCTTGTCATAGGTCCTCTTCTTTTTCCTTTCTATATTAAGTGAACTAATCAGCTCTCATGGATTTAATTGCCATTTTTCTGCTGATGATTCTCAAACTTAACTTTCCTATCTTAACCTCTCTATTAACTTCCAACCTTGTATCTCTAGCTGCCTTTCAGACATTTCAAACTAGATGTCCATTAGACATATTAAATTCAACATATACAAAATCAAACTCGTTATCTTCCCTCTTAAACACTTGCCCACCCATCTCCATACATACACATATATATCTATATACACTCCTATTTTCCCTATTACTATAGAGTGTAATACCATTTTCTCAGTCCCTTAGGTTCACAATCTAAATAATATTCTCATTATCTCTCACTACCCCATATCCAATCTGTTACCAAGGCCTGTGAAATTCTCCTTTGCAATATCTCTTTATGCCCTTCTTTTCTCTAACACTGCAACCACTATGTGAAGGCCCTCATCACCTCATACTTGCACAATTTCAATTGTCTCCTGAGAGGTCTGCCTGCCTGAAAGATCTCTACTCCAATCTATCTCCACTAAGTCACTAAAGTAATTTTCTTAAAGTGCATGTCATCTCCTCTACACAATGGATTCCACTGGTTTCCTATCACCTCTACAATCAAATACAAAATTTTTTATTTGGCATTCAAAGCCCTTAATAACCCAGTTTCCTCCTGCCTTTACAATCTTCTCACAGCTTATTCCCTGACATATACTTTTCCATTCAATAACAATGGCCTTCTCATTTTTCAGAAAACAAGACACTCCATCTCTGCACCCTAGGCATTTTTTTTCTGGCTGTTTCCCATACCTGCAATGCTCTTTCTTCTCAACTTCTCTATCTACTTGCTTCCCTGGCTTCCTTTCCATCTCAGGTAAAATCCTACTTTCTATAGAAAGCTTTCCCCAATCCCTCTTAATTCTAGAATATTTTCTCTCTTAATTATTATTTCCTGTTTATCTTTTATAAGGTCTGCTTAGTATAACTTTGTTTTCTTGTTGTCTCTCCCATATGGATTTCCTGAGAGCAGGGACTGAATTTTGTCAATTTTTTGGTACCTTCAGAGTTTAGCACAGTGCCTGGAACATAACAGGAGCTTAATGAATGTTTATTTTTACTGGTATCACTAGAGAGAAACAGTTCCATCCCTGGACATCTAAGTATTCTGGCTGGGCACAACCTCTGCCACATGTACGCTTCTGCCAGGTGCAGAATCTTCACATCTATTTCTTGTTTTACTCATGTTTCCTTGGCCTGTACTCTTATCAGTGAAACAGTATACCTCATGTGTACATAGGGGACAACTCTTTATCAATTAATTTACTATGCTGTTTGACTATAATGTCCTTTTGGTTCAACCAATGTGTACTCAGGCTGGCTTTAAAAAAGTAAAGCAAATTGACATCAGCTCCTGAACAAGGGTTTGGAACAGATAGTGACCCACAAAGTGACAGGCCTGCACCCTGAATGTGAGCTCAAATGCAGCCTAAGGCAGTCATTATTTATATGAGGAAATTATCTAGCTTCTCTCTGGTTCAGTTTCCTCAACTGTGAAATGGGGATAACCTACCTCACCGAATTATTATGAGGATCAAGTAAGATAATATTTGTAAAGTGCTTAGTACAAGCCCTGGCACATAGTAGGTGATTAATAAATGTTTGTTTTCTTCTCTTCCTCTTCATATGGCTTTCTGAATCTCTACCTATGAAAAATTCCAGGTACTACATGTGTATATCAATGGAACACATAGGATATCCTTCTGTTATTCCAAAATCTTATTCTGTGATGGAACCTTTTTTTTTAATCACATATTTTTTTTGATAATGATCTCAAGCAGGGTAGCTAGGTGGCACAGTGGATAGAGCACCAACCATGAAATTAGGAGGACGTGAGTTCAAATCTGGTCTCAGACACTTAACACTTTCTAGCTGTGTGACCCTGGGCAAGTCACTTAACCCCAACTGCCTCAGCAAAAAGAAAAAAGAAAAGATAATGATGTCAAGTACTGGTACATTGGAGCTAGCTCACATCAGTTTACAAAAAGCAATTGTGAGTACCTTGGGATTTGGCAAATACTATAAACTGGGACTAGATCCATGGTTTGCCTGGTATCGAGATTTAAGAAAGTGATGGGGGGAAATGTTAATAATTCTGATTAAACTTAAAAGTGCCATATATTGGCACAGTGGATAGAGCACCTGCCCTGGAGTCAAGAAGAGAAGACTTTAAATCTAACCTTAGACACTTACTGACTATGATACTAGGCAAGTCACTTTACCCCAATTACCTCAACAACAACAACAACAACAAAACATTTCATACATGTATTTTCCTCTGGAAAATCAGTTGTTAAACAGCCATATAAGGCAATTCTGTGTAATTTCTCATTTATAATTTGTTATAATCTACTCATACCTACTATGCGTCTTTCCATTATCATTTGGGTGACCCTCAATTTCAATTCTTTGGAACCTCATATATATAGCTCTAGAACTTCACTGGGAGAATACTGGTTTTTATAGAATCCACTAAAATGGTAGCTGGCTGCTATTGGTGGTTTCATTGCCTCACTGGTTTCTTCCCTCTCTTGAAAGGAAATAAAAACAAACATGAAATTGCTGATAGAAAGATCTGGACACTAATTCTTTTATTGAATTTTATTTTTGATATTTATTATTGAATTTCTCCCCTGAAATTCCATTCCCTCATCATGACTCAGAGTTAATTTTGTATTCTTGAAGGCTTTGTCAGCTGAGCATCAACTTTTAGTACTTGCCAAAAAACAAATCATTGCGATGTTGAAGTTTTCTGAGCATAGCTAATAAGCTGTCTCTCACACAATAAACATGAAGTTCATCAATAAGCTCATAATTAAATCCTTTTCAACTTCTCAAAGGCCATAAGAGTTTGTGATCTGCTGAGCTATCCTTCAAGAGTTCAGGATCGCCACTGAGCCATGATGAGACATTGGAGTAGAACTATGAGGGATGAATTCTTAGTTATATTAATATAAGCAATGACCAGAATAAGGCAAGTAATAGTTTCAATGTTCCTATTGAGACCTGGGAAAATGCTTAGAGTAAAGAAGACCTGACTTCAAATACCATCTTTGACATTTACTAACTGTGTGATCCTGGGCAAGCTGTTTAACTTCTTAAAGTTGTTTGCCTCAGCTTCCTCTTCTGTAAAATGAGAGAATAAGACTATATGTTTTGTTTTGTTTTGTTTTATAAAAAGTGCCGTGAATATAACAGTGCGCCTGGAGTCAGGAAGACCAGAGTTCAAATCTGGTCTCTTAGTTGCTGACAGTTATTTTGTAACTCTGGACAAGTCATGACCTTTGTCTACTTTTTTTTCTTTTCAACCTTAAAATGGTGAGCCTCGTGAAGACAAAATTTGTAAAGTACTCATCACAGTTCCCGTAACATAATAGATGCTATGTAAATATTCTTTCCTCTCTCTTTCTTCTTCCATTTTCCCCTTTCTTTTCCCTTTTCTCTTCCATTTCCCCTTTCTTTCCATTTCCCCTTTCCTTTCATTTCTCCTTTCCTTCCATTTTCCCTCCCCCTT
The DNA here is from genome assembly GCF_048593235.1 of Sminthopsis crassicaudata. Lineage (NCBI taxonomy): Eukaryota > Metazoa > Chordata > Mammalia > Dasyuromorphia > Dasyuridae > Sminthopsis > Sminthopsis crassicaudata. The sequence continues at coordinate 93,062,966 of NC_133620.1, read as the reverse complement.
CCATTCCTTTCTTTCTCCCTTCCTCTTTTAATTCTCCTTTCCCCTACCTTCCCTCATACCTTCCTTCCATCTCTAAATTTATCATCTATAATGATCTATAATGGTGAAATCATATCTAAAGTAGCATATTCAGTTCTGGGCCCACATTATAAAAGGAACATTGACAAGCATGAGCACATCTTTTAAAAAATAACTAAAAGAGTGAAAGCACTAGAAGCTATGTAAGAATTTAAAAGTAGGAGTCTTAGAAATAATCTAGTATGAACTCAATATGGGTAAAGAAACTCAGGCCCAAAGGGGTTGAATGAGTTGTCAAAAGATACTACATAAGTTAGATGAACTTGAAGCAAGATTCTCTGACTCATGAATATAAAAAACCCTGGTTCTTTAACTAGAAGTGTCAAACATGGGCCAACTGCCACAAACTGCCTTACAACACTCACTAGTGCAAACCAGATTAAAATGTAATTGGGAAACATTTAACAATTTGGTTTTTTTTTAATACAATAAAACACATATCACATTTCATTTTAAAACTAAGTCAATACATGAACCACAGGGATTCTTATTTATGGATTAAGCAAGCTCTGTTTCTATTCGAGTTTAACACTACAATTTTAAACCACTCTGTGTGTGAGGAATTGCTGAAGGAGTTGGGAATTTGGGACCCACTAAATAGAAGTCTTCAGGCTTGAGGGCAGAGACTATTTGGTGTTTTTGTATATACAGAATGGGGCCTTACACAAAGTAGTTACTTAATAAATATGCATCAAATTGACTAGATATTAATCCTTTCTTACATATATATCACTTTTTTCCTTCTTAAATTATTCCTCTGAGATCAGAATTTTTAATCTTGCCATCAGAAAATTTCATTCTACTGTCTTTTGATGTGAGACAATAGGCTTCTGAAAGCCAAGACAGAGCTATTTCATTTTGCACCAGCAGGCACAAAAGAATTTCAGAATCTAAAAACCTACTAGACTCTCTAGACCAATTCATAACTGAATAACAATCTCTTCTATGCCATCACAGGAGATGACCATCCAGCCTTTTTCAAGGATCTCTAGTGAGAACAGTCCATGGAATTCAAGAAGACCATGGCACTTTTGGATAATTTTCATGATTAGCATGGAGTTTTTCCTTTACATAAAACCTGAATTATCTTTTGACTTTTCCCCACCAGACATATTCTGCTCTTTGAGGGACTGGGGATCAGAGGGAACAGATAGAATTCCTCCAGCATAATCCTTCAGTGCTTGAAGGCAGTTATCATATATATTTTTTCCCACCTATGCTATTTCTAACCCATATTAAATATTTCAAATTCTTTCATTTAATTGTTAAATGGAATGAACTTGAACCCATTGACCATTTAGCTTGCCCTCTTCTGGGATCTCAGATATTTTGTTAATATCCTTTCTAAAATTCAGTGCCTCAATATGAACATATATTCCACAGGGGATCTGACCCTTAGTAGAAGACAGCAAGATATCCCCAATTCTAATACTAGACCTGATGCCACTCTTAAAACAACCTTCTTTCTTTAATATCATATTACATAGTCAACTTATATTAAACTGGTAGCTCAATGCCTCAGTAATTTTAGGTAAACATTTCCTATTTCTTCCATTTTGTATTTGTGAAGTTTGTTTTTTGAACCCAAGTGAAATATTTTGCATTTATCCCTAGTAATTTCACTTTAGCAGGTTTGATTCACTAACAGACTTTCCAGATGATTTTGAATCCTTATTCTGTCATCCAATGAATTAGCTATCTGTCCCTGCCTTGAATCAACTACAAATCAGATAAACATGCCATCTGTAGCCACTGAGAATTTTCCCAGTGGCTTTTCCTTTGCTCAAGCTTTGCACAAGTAAATTAAAATTCAGTGATTGATTTTTTTTTTTAAAAGGCAAAACAAAACAAAAGAAAATGTCTTTCTGAAATCATCTTCAAAATACTCATAGGAACCCCCCCGCCCCAGGATGGCCTAAAACAAAACACTTTTGTTCAAAGACAGTGAGACTGGCAAAGCTGCAAGGAGTGCCCATAGCTACCTGTGTGTCTGGTAGCTGCACCAAATTATGCAAACTGGGTGCATTTTTGCTGTTTTACAACAATATGTTTTGTTGTGCTCACTTTAAGATCTTCGCCAGGGGCAAAGCACTGAAGTATCTAGAGGTACCCTCAGTCATAGCTGGCAGCACTGAACCTGAAACCTCATGGCGCTGCTCTTTTAGCCAAGAGGCACAACAATTGCCTACCACTAAGACAGGAAGAGTTGATAATATGGGTCAGAGAAAGCATAAATATTTTAGCAAGCCATCTTCCCCACACAGACACACAAGTGACATAATGTTATACTTGGCAAAGGTATTGGGTTTTGTTTTGTTTTGTTTTATTTTGTTTTTTGTTGTTGTTGTTTTTTTCCTTTCAGGATGGGTAATTAAAAATGGGTGTGAACAAAGATTAGAATATTTAAGCTAAAAAAAGAGAGGCCTTTTTAAAATCAAGTGACAAAATCTGCAATTACTATACAAAGCATTACCTAGAATAGCATGTAGATTCTCACATTTTTAACACCTGCAAGATTTACAAAAACATTTTTAAATTAGTAAAGTGTTTATAAAATACTTCAGGCACCTGGAAATATTAAATGTAAGAAACATATCTTCTGAAAGAGACCTGGATGGCTAAGGGAAAACAATGAGTAATTCCAGCTGCATTTATTACGATTTATTAGCTTGTTAGGAAACCTTTGAACCTCACTACATGTTATCAGTTCCTTGAGTTAACAATTATGATTTAAAAGTTATGTGAGTGCCCTTGAGAATTATTAACATTCTGCTATAAAGGATGTTTTGTCAAAGTATCATTGTTTATAGTATTAAAAACATTTTGTCCCCATTGGCTGAAGGGAAAAAAATGTAATTTCATTAGTAAGATTTGACCCTAGCAAAACCATGAAATGGTTATTTTTCAACCACTGTCTAAGCCCTCTTTTTCTTGATAAAGTAATAGCATTAATGGCTGACTATGCTATCCTATCCATGTTAACAATTGCATTTTAATAGTAGTCTTCAATGTCATTGTCTTAACCCAAATGAACACCTTGGGAATTTAAAGTATTGTCAGAGCCAGTTGGAGCACCAAAGGTAGTTCCAAATATTCTTCAAATACACTTCATGTACGTGATTGTTGATGCTTTTTGATTCTTTTTTATGAAAATCTCAGATCACTTTTTAATTTGTATTAAATGTTAAAAAAAAAACAATCTGTGAAGAGACTTGGTTTACTATTACTAAGACATAACCTATGTTTCTTTCCAAGAATAATTACTTATTTACAAAGGACAACTTGCTTAGAAGCTATCTTTTAATTCTTCATATAGAACTTGATGGAGAATCTTATATTTTAGGGAGTCAGCATATACTAGACTCTATCAATCTATCATTAAGATTTATTTAGCACCTACTATGTGCCAGGAACTGTGCTAAATGCTGGGGTTACAAAAAATAGGCAAAAGACAGTTTCTCTCCTCAAGGAGCTTATAATATAATAGGGAGACAAGATCTGTTACTTCCCATGGTTGGGAGACTAAAAACCTGGACTATACATGTGATTTCATCGACATAGGATATTCCCTCCATCAATAGAGGTCAGTACCTACCTGCTCAGCAGCTTAGAATATTCAAGAATTGCCTACAACCTCCCAGAGGCTTTTTCTTGCCCAAGAACATATAAACCAGTTTTAATCAGAGGATTATATTTATTCAGATTGTATCAGAGGAAAATCTCCTTTGCTTGAAGTCTGATTCTCTGACTACTATGTTGCACTGTCTCTTTAATTCATTAATAATTAAACATTTATATTAAAATGTAGCTCAAATTTCATATTAAAATTTGTATTAGATAATCCCTAAACAGCTGGAAGGAACAAATAACCCCTGCCTGTCTGATTGGAGTGCAGAGTAGAAAGCTCCTCCCTCCAAATTTCCTACATTCCTACACTCCTTTGGAACTTCTCCATCATGCTCCTAGAAACTTCATCATCAGGAACTTTATCATCAGAAACCTCATCATCCTGTAAGATGGCCCCAGTTTTGGCATTTATACTTTATCTGTACTCCTTGGCTCTCAAATTAGAGAATGGATTAAATAATTCCTCCCCAAATTACCATTTTAAAGAGGCAACTCAGTCCAAAAATCTTTTCATTTCCCTACAGGCTGCATTTCTTGGAATTTCTCCAGGATGTCTCTAGGCCTGTTACTTCCCACTACCTTTCCAGCTTCCTTTTGTGTGATGTCTTTTCCCCATCAGATTGTAACTGTTTGAGCACAGAGAAAATATTATTTTTCAAATTTGTATCCCTACTGCTTAAGACAGTGTCTAGCACAGAATAGGCATTTCACAATTGTTTATTGAGTGACTGGCTTCCCAAAGAAAACAAGATACTCTTTTCTGAAGCCTTGGTTGGTATCAATTAAAATGAATATTGGACACCAATCAAGAGACTTGTGTTCAAATTCTACCTGTAACATTTACCTGGCATGGGTAAGATTTCCTCATCCATAAAATAGTACTTTGCCATGCAAGGTTGTACTAAAAACACTTTGGAAACTTTAAAGCACTGTATAAAATTTTGTAATAAGAACAAAGATCCCGAGATATCATTACTATTTCATAGAACTCAAAATAAAAAGATGTTGAACCAATGACTGAATAGGGGTAATGTCCATGGAACAATCATAAAATTCACGAATTACCCTAATGTTTTTACTTTAATTCCAAAGGATAAATGTTAGTTTAAATCATATCTAATGCCTTGATCACAGGTGTTTACAAACCAAAATGTTGACTATGCTGGGCTCCCTGGTGTGAAATGAAAGGCTTGGGATATTCAGGATCATTCTGAAACATAAGCAAAGTTTTGTTTATTGAAGGTCAGGAATGGCCTGTAATCAAGTCACAGCCCATTAGGTAAACAGACAGTTTGCTTGGTGTATGAGCAGGATAATTCATGAATTTGCTAATTGTTGTTCAGGAGATATTAGCCTCATTCTATCTTAGCTAAAATAAGAGAGTTGGGGGAGGGAAAGAATTAATCTCAGTTAAATTACCTGCTATTTTGAGGTAGAAAAAATGTTTGGATTAAAAAAAAATCAACTTTTGACTAGAGCTAACCATTTCTTTTTTTCAATCCAAAGCAAATATTAAAGTGAATTTAAAACTGTTTTCTCCCATAAACTCATGTGTGTATATAAAATCTAAATAGAATTCAATTATTTTGAAAATAAATAAATTACTGATTGGGCCCATTTGTTGTAAATATTGTAGATTTACATGGCATGGAGCATCTAGATGGCACAGTGGATAGGGCACCAACTCTGGAGTCAGGAGGATCTGAGTTCAAATCTAGTATCACTTAGCATTAGAAAATCACTTAGCCCCAACTGCCTCATTTCCTCTCCTCCCCGACAAAAAAAAGAGATTTATATGGGGCAAACCAGGTAAGTTGACTTAAAACAAATTAGTTTTTTGTTACCTTTTATGTTATAATGTAGATAGAACCAAGTGACTTTTCCATCAAAATTATCAAAGATTTTACTCAGTTGTACCCAGTATTAACAGATATCTCTATTTGTAAAAAACCCTAAATAAATGTCATTCTAGCATAAAATTCCCCCAAATGATCATGCTTAGATCTCAATCTTCTTACAACTTTAAGAGCTCTTTCCTTTCAGTGTGATAGGAGAGGCAATGTCATATTATGAATAAGGAATTGATCTTGGCCTTAAGAATCAATTACTCCAAAAGTATCCAGTGCTCACTATGGTGCCAGAATGGGTTATGCACTGGAGAGCTAGAAACAAACATGAAACTATTCTTACATTCAAGGAGTTCAGATTTTATTAAAACCATAAAAACCCTAAGTTCAAGTTTTTGAAGCTTGGATACATAATTAGTTATTCAGTTGCAAAGTCCCTTAATTTCTCAGTGACCCAGACAACTCTGAGACTGGGTAATAAACTAATTGCTCATTTGCATTAGTAGAAGGAAAACCAAATGAAAAACTATTTTCAAAAATGATACTGGCACAGTGACAGCACCTCATAAGTAATTAACCCATCAAATATCATTTAAGAACATCCATTTTGAACCAGAAACAGCCATAAAATATCTTTTATGATTAAAGAATCTCAAATATTTTCAAGTTTAAAATAAGGTTAGTCAGATTTTTAAAAGTTTCCTTCATTTAAAACCTTGGAACTGTTAAGCTATATCTAGATTTATTCCCATTGATTCTGACTATTGATGATGATGCCTCAATACCTAATTAATTCATAATCTGTAGCCTATTGAATCTGGGACAGTGTAAAAAATTTCATCTATATTATTTTATTTAGTCTTTGTTAGAGGGAATTAGCTTAATTCTGGAAATATTGGTTTTAATGGGTTTGATTTGCAAGGCTACCATTATCATTTCAATGTGGCTTTTTGTGAAAAGAATCTTTCAGTAACAAATCAGAAGGATTAAGAATCCTTCATGGAACAGGGATAGAATTCTTCATAGTAATCTGTACTCTGCTCATCAAGCAAAAAAATAATAATAAAGTTATAATGTATTAGAAAGATTTTACTCAGAAAAAAGAACATATTGCACATCTATTATCTCCCAGCTATATAATATTACAGATGATATAAAAATCTGCCTCCTTTAAATTGTTAATTTCCCATTTTTTACCTTGCAGTTTCTTTTGCTTAAAATATCTTTTTTTTCCCCAAGCTCTTAGAACTTCCTCATATTTCTCATATATCAATGCTTTTGAGAGAGGAAGAATTTTCTCAAGGACACGGAGCTGAGGTAAAAATTGGATTCCCTTAAGAACTTCCACCTCTGCCAGCTATGTTCATAGCTGAGGTCCTCAGGAATGTGATGGCCAGGTCTGGCTAAAGGGAACTGACATATCTCTAACAGGTGAAATCAAACACTTCCTATTCTCAAACATCATTGTAATTCTTCTTGAACTGTTCTACCAAAAATAATTCTTCATGCTTCTTTCTGGAGAAAAAAAAATGCTTTCACTGAGGATTCTTGATTTTTAAAAAAGGCATTTAACTTGCCTCAGGAATACATATTTGTTAACATTGCTACTCACCAGATTAATTCTCTCACACTAGTTAGCTCATTTGGTATTGCAGTCGCTAAAAACAGCCAGTGGTGCATGCTGGTTAATATTTTGCTTTCTTAAAGTCTTAGATTGATTGCCTCTCTTCTTTGAAACTTTAAGTGGCGTCATCAATTTTCTTACAAATTTTTTTCAGGATATGATTTAGCAATATGAGCCATGTCACAAAAGATAAATAATGTAAACTCATTTCTGAGCCAATATTGCTCAGCTTAATGTCACATTATTTCTGGGAAGGCTGATCCAGTTTCCCTTGAGTTATAACTTTCATTAATAATAATAATAATACTCATTCAGATTTAGTGCTTTAAGGTTTACAAATTATTTCCCATATATTATCTAATTTTATTCTCAAAACAACCCCTTAAGTATTTTAATTATTTTAAAGAACATTAATTAAGATCAGTTCTCCCTAGCTAATCATGTGTCTGATATGAAAGCATAGGACAAAAGAACATGTTCAGATCCTTTTTTGTGTTTTTTTCCAAATATTCTGTGGTGATTTAATCTCTTAAACTAGTTTTCCTCATCTGTGAAATTAGAGGTTAGGTATCTGACTTCCAAGGTCCTTTCTAGTTCTAAATCCATGATTTCAAGATATTTTTTTCTAATTAATTTAATCCTAGCATCATTAGGTTTCCTGAACCATTATTTAAATTAGCTTACCTTCTTCACCCTTAGAAGGGAACATACAAGGCCAAGCAGTCATCTAAATCATCATTTAAACAGAGAAAGTAAAATGCTGTCGCTGTTGTTTTTGTTATAAATCAATAAATGTCTGATTAAAACTTCTCCCCATAGCGCTGGTAATCTTGAAGCTGAACACTAGATGGCACCATGAATTCATCTAATCAAGAACCCAATGTTCCCTATCTATATTTTCAAACAAGGAAGAAAAAGAGAGGAGAGAAAGAATATACCCTTTGCTGATTTGATAGCCTGACAGATATTCATAAAGAAGTGAATTTATATGCTGTAACCTAGCTATTTCATTAAGTTACATTTGAAAAACACCCCCTTTTGGCAAGTAAAAATTGGCTGTGTCTACACACACAATCCAGTTAAATCAGTACAAAAAAGTCTAGTCAGTCCAAAAAAAAAAAAAAAAAAAAAAAAAAAAAGTCAGACAAGCATGTTGACTGACTTGACTGTTTTTGACTGACTTGACTGTTTTCTTGACTGACTTGACAGTCAAAACATTCCAACCAGTGTATGTTCGTGTTGACACAACCTATATGTTAGCTGATTACAAAGTGAATGGCCATGTGTGTTCTATCCATCCTGTGGCTCTTTGTAGTCTGGGTTGCTTAGCAAGCTCCGCTAAACCAGCCTACTAATGAGGCCAAGGTCATATTTCCCATCTCTGTACGGGCAAGTTTCCTTTACACAGAGAGAGCCTGTTCCAAGCCTACAAACTGCATCCACAATCTTGGTAAGCCATCTCAAAGAGCTTGCCCTTGATTACAAAGAGAAGCAGGTAAGTGAGCAGGGATAGATCAGTACAAATGCATCAGTGGGGGGATGGGGGAGTAGGGAAGGAGGTAGAGAACCAAAAAAAAAAACAACAAAAAAAAAACTGAGTTCATGCCTGACTGATGGTAGGTTTCCATTGTCATTGTGTGGGAAATGCAGCAGACTGACAAAGGATTACTTCACTGCCAGCTGATTCTTTAGAAATCTCCTCCCTTATTTCTGAATTAGAGCTGTTTACTCATAGAGTAAGGGAAAATATACTAACTTAAGGTGGATGCATCTGTTTGATTAAGGAACCTCTTAATTCGATCTTGTTCAATTCTCCACACTCCCTCCTTATGCCAGGAATATATCAGTCAAGGTTTGTTTTCTGCAAATGCTTAAGTACCTGAGCCCCACCCTACCATTATAATTTTTTTTCCCAAAACAAAACAAAACAAAAAAACTTTCAAGTGTAACCTCTGAGATCTCTTTCTGAATCCAGATCTATGGTGAAGGTGTTCTCACCCACCTTGTAAGAGCCATGGAATTCTGCTCTGTGACTATTACCATCAATGTCAGTATCATCAGAAACATTTAAAACATATCTACTTACTTAAGAGAAAGAAATGAAGAATTATAAACCATTGTGGGGGGGGGGCTGAAATGATGTGGAAAACAACATATAAATTCACTGATGTGTGAAACCAGGGCTGGCTTTGTGAATCACTGAAATGGGTGATTGAATGATATGATTTTATTGAGGGATGATCTCAACAAACCTGTCCTGGTGTAGAAATTCATTCAAGGCTTTTTCCGTTTTTTTAGAGGCTTCCATTAAAATGCAAATCAATCTAAAAGAAGTAACACCTTAAACCAGAATCAATTAACACCTTCTTGGTCTAGGCACTTGCAATAAGAGAAAGTCAAAGACCGAGAGGGAGAGGGAGTACTTAAGTGAGTAAGTGGGAGAGAGAAGGCGAAACTGAAAAAGGAAATGGGAGGGTACCAACTATTTTTGCCAATTTAAGAATTTGTCTAGGGCTAGCCCTGCATAAAACCACAAGTGCCAAAAGGCCTTCATAGTTTGTGGTAAATAAGTGTTTCTAAGTAGAATGGACTGCCCTAAAGTACTGAAGGACCATGACCTGCAGTCAATTTAGGCCCAGTCAATTTGCTAAGTACCCAAGGTAGGTCCGACATTGTGGGAACCTTTTCTATTTTGAAATATGGGTGCAGCCTCCTATTCCTTTATTGATTCATCAGAATGGAATTTATATAATGCAGTGTTACCTGCCCACCAAATTTCTTAAGAATAGCTATCAAATTTAATGGGGAAAATGCTGCTAGGGAGTCAGAATGTCTAGTATCCCATCACTGGCTCACTATGTGACCTTAAGTAAATCAGTTAACCTTTCTGGGTGTCAGTTTTTCCATCTATGAGATGGAAATAACAATACCTGCCCCTACCTATTCCTTAGGGATGTTGCAAGGATAAATAATAGAATAGCTGTAAGGTGATAGCTTTATTATTTCAAAAGAACTATCTTCCTGTGCTTCCTTACATTCACTCTGCTGCCTGAATTGGCAATGAGTTATATCACTAGTGTCTTGACCCAAGTGCCAAGATTCAGTCTGCCTTTTAGTAGGTGAGGGGTTGGGGGTGGGAAAGACCATGAATTCTCATCAGTATGTCTAAGAGTCAATAGGTACTATTAGGGTAATAAGAGTGAGAAAATTCAGGACCATTTCTAACAGCCTTTTCCTGTGAACCAATATGTCTCCTAAGCTTTAGATTTACTAAGTAGATATTTTCTCTTACTTCTTTGAAAATAAAATAGAATGATTTTACTATTGCTTGAGTCTTCATTGGTGACACCAATTATATCAGTTATAGAGGTGTTAAAATATTAAAATTCTTTATATTTCCAGGATTTTCATAATACTATATAGCTATACCAAGTTCCCTTATGTTTTGCAATGTTTGCCCAAACAATTCATGAGTATTTGAGATGTAGATCTCACTCCTCTTCCAAAAAGAGAACTTTCAAATATGTTATTATAAAAAGGAAACACCATCATTTGCCTAAATTTTAGTAAGGAAATCATTAAAGTTTTAAAATAGAATAATAGATTTGGTAAGAGCTCTGAAATGCAGTTTAGGGGGTAAAGAATTTTTTATGTGTAATATTGTTGTCTCAGTTCACATTAAGATTTCCTGATAGGTTGTAAGTTCCTAGAGTGAGCAATATGACTCTGAAATTGAATAATAAGATATAATTTAGTTAGTTCTTATCTTGGAGGTAGACCTTAAGTTCATTCTAAATGAAGCTATCAAAGATGAATGACTTCTATTTAGAAGCTGCAACTATTTGAATTTCTCACTTTTCTAAATATGTTATTAATAATAGTAATAGCTGACAGAAGCCTTGGATGTTCCAGTTTTGATTCTGACACCTGCTAGTTGTATTACCATTAGCAAATCACTTAAGTATTCCAGGTCTCAGTTTCACTATCAATAAAAAGAGGTAAAAATATTTTTTCTACCTATTTCACTTAAGCTAGTAATAAAGTAACTAGTAATAGTTTATTTATATGGTATTTTAAGATTTGTAAAGTGCTATACAAATATAATTTTCTTTGGTCTTCACAACAACCTGGGAAGTAATGTAAGTGATTATTTTATCCCCCTTTTGCAGGTGAGTTAATTGAGGCTGATAGCAAGTGACTTGCCCAGGGTCACAAAATCATCTAAAAATTGTCTGAAGATTTTGACCTCAGGGTCTTTTTGACAGGTCAAGTTTTCTATTCACCATATCACCAATTCAATAATTATTTTCTTCTTATCACCAGAAAGTGGGCACCAAATTATTAACTTTGGAATAACTTATAAAACTATCTTTCAAAGCACACAGGAATTTATAATGAAAATCAATTAAGAGAGAACTCAATCCTGTGGAAGCAGAGAGCTTTTAGAGTGGTTAAAGATTTGGTTTTTTTAGGAGAGCAAGCATCTAATAGTTAAGAAAATTATAATGGTTAGTAGAATAGTCTCTGAAAATTCTGTCAAGTGTGTACTTGAAAAGAGAGGAAAGGAGACAGAAAGTTAGAGAAGGAGATAGAAAGATATAGGAGAAACAAAAAGGAGAGAGGAGGAGAGAAAAAGTAAGAAGAGATAAGAGGAGAGGAGATCATCACATATTTTGGTATTTAGGGTTTGACATTCAAGGTCAAGCTGTTCAAGGATTTAAGTGAGGTGATAAATGCCATTGAAATTACAATCAATTCATCTTTGTTGAATTGGTCATGTCTGACTCTTTGTGACCCCCTTTTGAAAATTTTTTTCATAAAGATACTAGAGTAGTTTGTCATTTGTCGTTTTCTTCTCCAAAATCAGTTCATCAGTCAATTCTCAAATTCTGTCACACTCTGAAGGGTGTTGTACAAAAACATCCTGGTCCCATGAAGATTCTCACCTGCCCACATAATTTTCCATCACTTAATGTATACTTGTTACTCCCTCCTACTATTTCCTGTATTGCAATGCTAAGAGAACAAATGTCAGTAACTAATAATTTTCTAAAGAAATTTTTTAACCATTTCCACAGTATCTTTTATGTTCCTTTGAGATTGGATGGACTTACCTTCATGTCCAGGACTTATGAGACACTGGCAGGATGTTTTTATTTACAAATATGGCACATAACCTTTATATGATTTATATGACTGTAACTATTTTATGTCATTCAAGTTCTACTCTTGTTATTTTTAGTTAGGTGTCTCACTTGATACCTCACATTCATTCTCTATGCCCACTTCTCCTATATTTCTCTATGCTAATAATTTTAAATATGAATATTAAGAAATCATAGAATTGTGAAGGAGCTTAAGCTGTAATGTTCCTGGGTCTGAAATCAGAAGACCTCTCTGTTCAAGCCTCAGCTTTGCCATTTGTTACATTTCAGTGAATATGGGTAAATTTAACCTAATTGAACTCCACATTTTTCATCTGTAAAATAAGATGGTTGAGGTATTTAACCTCAGAGGTTCTTTAGCCTCTGAAACTATGATACTATGACTCAGTTTAGCATTTCTCGAGGTAATTTAATCTTTGTAATTTGAAATATATTGAAGTGTCCCATAAATGCTAGTCTTGAAAAGGGAAGCATGGAGTTTTAAATAGCCTTTATATAATGTAATACCAAGAGTATGTTGAAATAAAATTGATTAAATCAAGTCCATTTTTATAATAAAAAAGAAAACAAAAATTAATCTTAAAGTTTAAAAGTAAGTAGGATTAGATTAGGTTTAGAGACTCCCTGAGAGATTTTCCCTGAGAATACCCAAATAACATAACATGGAGGGAAGCTTCTTCTACCACATGGGAAGGGTGTGGCCTCCTTTGATTAGCAACATGACTAGAACAGGTGGAGTCTTTAAAACTTATAACCAGAATAAGATACTTGGTTTCTTTTTGGCTCTTATTCTTTGTTGTATTCTTTTTTCCTGCTGTGCCCAGAGAATGAATATTTCATAGTATGGGCTCTATGAACTAAGTTGGGAAAAGGTAAAGGACTTTCTTTTCTTACCCTCCCTCTTTTACTTTTGGTACAAGAACCAGGAAGGTTTGAGGGTGTTTGTTTTTTGTTCTAAATTGTTTGTCCTTTTCTATTTTAGATGCCTGGTCTATCATCATTGGATTTGAACCATGGTGATGTTAGAGTCTGGATTGCAGAAGATTGCAGACAGGATGCTGCAACCAAACCAGCCTGGCAGGAAAGTCAGAGAAGTCAGGCCACATTTAATTTAAGACCAGGGAGGGGGAGGGGTTGGACTTGAAACTGCATACTATAGAAAGCAAGCTAAGCAGTGGACCTAATCTTTCCCACCTCCCTAGAGACTTTTAGTGGTGAAAGAGGGGAAGAAGATTAAGAGGCAAGTTTTGGACAATAAATTTGCATATTGGGATTATATCTCTTGAAATAAATATATCTTTGTAAAAGTTAATCCAATTATTAGTAACCAAATGAAATTGGGCATTAGGGGACCAATCCTAAAATCAGAAGGAACACTACCAATGGGATAAGAATCATTTATAGAGAGGCTAGATACTCCCGTGCCCCATAAGGTTATGTGAGAACTCTGAGAGAGGGGTAAAATAAAGCAAGCCTTGCCTTCCATGCAGTAAGGGCTAGGGTAGTCAGTGTTATATAAATATTTTTGATAATTAAATAATTTCATATTCAAATTCACAATATGAATTAAATAAATTCATATTCATATACCACTACCATATAATTGTTCTTTGTAAATCATTCTTTACATTACACAGAGCACCAGTGTTCTGCAGAGCTCAGTGCTGGGAAATGCTTATTGACAATCAATCCTCCCCTAGTTTTATAGAACAGAAACTAAGACCAGAGGGTCATACAGCCAATAAGTGGCAAAGCTAATACACAAGTCAGGTATTCAGACTCCAAATCTAGGGGACCTTGTTTCCACCATTCTGTCTCTTGATACCTGTATATTAATTATGCATATTGATCTGTACTTTCCTTGATGTTATATCTGTTTCACTGAAGACCATAATAGATACAGTGACCCTAATGTTAACATGTAGAAAGAGAAAAAGAGATTGATAGAGAGTTTGGATCTGTGATTTCATTAGTATATGAAGCTTCCTGATACAAACCTGCAATTGTTGCAACTTGTAATCTTAGAGAGTTACCTAATAGCAGAAATGTGTGTCAGCCTCTCAGACTTGAACTGAGGTTATGCTAACTCTGAGGCTCATTTCTCTATCCACTATGATAATGGATATTCTTAAATATCAGTAAAAAATAATGATAGCTAACATGTATTTAGCACTTTAAGGTTTACAGTGTTACACATTTAATCTCATTCGATCCTCCCAACAACACTGTGAGGGAGGTGTTATTTTTATCTCCATTTCCTGGATGAGGAAACTGAGGCTGAGAGATTGATTCATCTAGGGTCGAACAACTACTCTTTAAGGCAGATTTAAATAATAGTCTTCTTGATTCCATGTTCTGTACTCTATTTATTATGCTAATTAGGGGTCTCACTAAAGTATTTCCTATTATTAATATATGCTATGTAGAATATATCTTATTTTACACAAATATATGTACATATTTATATATTTGCATGTTATACATATAAACATGCACACACACAATATGAGTCTGTCAGGTGGTGCAGTGGGCAGAGCACTGACTCTTTGCTCAGGAAATCTGAGTTCAAATATGGCCTCAGAGATTTTCTAGCTGTGTAGACTCTGGACCCATCTGTCTCAATTTCCTCAATATGAAATGAGCTGGAGAAAGAAATAGCAAATAGTTCCAGTATTTTTGTCAAGAAAATCCTAAATGGGCTGACAAAGAATCAGACATAACTGAAATGATTAAACAATAAAATCTCTTTTAAGAGGAAGACAAATAAAAAGCAAACCAAGGAAATCCCAATTTGGATGGTAGAATAGAATTATAGTCTCTACTGAGGAATATCAAAGTTGGTCTCTTTAGTTAAAAATAAACTACATGAAATGGATTTGTTGAAAAAATTGTATGTATGTATATATGTAACTGTAAATACATTTACATATATCCACACATATTAGTATATATTACTAATAGTATATATTACTAAAATACTTTAGTGAGGCCATTGAATATATATATACACATATAAATTTTTATATTAATTTTTAAAGTAATTTTATAATTATAATTTTTTTGACAGTACATATGCAATGGGTAATTTTTTTTACAACATTATCCCTATCTGTATTTTCCCCTCCTTCCCTCTACCCCCTGCCCTAGATGACAGGTAAGCCCATACATGTTAAATATAAATTACAGAATTCTTGTTCTACTATACATCCAAGTGAGGGACTGCTCTTTTCTTCCATTAAGGAAACAGTCTTAACTTCCTGCCATTTATCGATTAAGCTATTATTTACTTACTTGAATTTCTTTTAAGTATGTATTCCAGAGACCTAAACTATAAAATTGCCTGAGTGGGGTGTATAGACTCACATACACTCCTCATTGTAACACATAGGTTATCAAATCAGTACTAGAAGACCCCAAACTCTGGCAAGCCCTACCAAATGAAAGTTTTCAAGTTCTAGTCCAATAATGTTGGACTATCATCTAAGAATTTTGCCATTAAGTTCAGAGAATGTTACCACTAAAACTTTCACTAATTGGTGATTTTCATTTATCATGATAATTGATAAAGCATCAGTTAAGATTGGGAGAGGCTGAAGTCTGTGTCATAGGAGGGAAAAACTAGACTAATGCAATCACAGATTGTGGAGTACTGAAACCATCTACCTAGAACTTTTACAATAATCTTTCAGGGTATATTTGTGGGAATATGTTACATATTTAAATTAAGTAAATACTAAATTTAGGTCTATTTTTCTATTCCCTTATATGTGAAATAAAATTTGTGGAACATTTTTTCATAAATCCATCTCTATTTAGTTTGTGTTGAGCCAAAGTTAGCTTTCACTATCCTCAAACTTAGATGTTTCTCAAAGGAAACTATAATTCTACAATCCATATTGAGGTTTGAATGATTTAATTTTCATTTATAGTTTTCCTCTTATAAGGAATTTCCAATTCCAAATGCCTATCAATAGACCTTTTAAAAATGCCTTATTGCTGCCTTTCATTTTTTAATTTCAGTCATTTGTTGATATACTCCATCCTTTGAACCTTAGAATAAAGGAAAACTACTTAGCAAATACTAAGGAACTACATCTGATAGCTATCAGCAAACTTGTTAAGAAGAATTTTAATTAAGATTTAATTCATGGAAGAAACTAGGCATGGACCCACATTTAACACCACATACTAAGATAAGATCAAAATGGGTCCAACATTTAGGCATAAAGAACGAAATCATAAATAAATTAGAGGAACATAGGATAGTTTACTTCTCAGACTTGTGGAGGAGGAAGGAATTTGTGTCCAAAGGAAAACTAGAGACCATTATTGATCACAAAATAGAAAATTTTGATTACACCAAATTAAAAAGTTTCTGCACAAACAAAACTAATGCAAACAAGATTAGAAGGGAAGTAACAAATTGGAATAAGATTTTTACAGTTAAAGGTTCTGATAAAGGCCTCATCTCCAAAATATACAGAGAATTGACTTTAATTTATAAGAAATCAAGCCATTCTCCAATTGATAAATGGTCAAAGGATATGAACAGACAATTTTCAGATGATGAAATTGAAACTATTTCCACTCATATGAAAGAGTATTCCAAATCACTATTGATCAGAGAAATGCAAATTAAGATAACTCTTAGATATGACAAGAGAAGATGACAGGAACAAATAACAGTGAATGTTGGAGGGGCTGTGGGAAAACTGGGACACTGACGCATTGTTGGTGGAGTTGTAAAAGAACCTAACCATTCTGGAGAGCAATCTGGAATTATGCCCAAAAAGTTATCAAAATGTGCATACCCTTTGACCCAGCAGTGCTATTACTGAGCTTACATCCCAAGGAAATACTAAAGAAGGGAAAGGGACCTGTATGTGCCAAAATGTTTGTAGTGACTAGAAACTGGAAAATGAATGGATGTCCATCAATTGGAAAATGGTTGGGTAAATTATGGTATATGAATGTTATGGAATATTATTGTTCTGTAAGAAATGACCAACAGGAGGAATACAGAGAGGCTTGGAGAGACTTACATCAACTGATGCTGAGTGAAACGAGCAGAACTAGGGGATCATTATACACTTCAACAATGATACTGTATGAGGATGTATTCTGATGGAAGTGAATATCTTCAACATAGAAAAGAGCTAAGCCAATTCCAATTGATCAATGATGGACAGAATCAGCTACATCCAGAAAAGGAACACTGGGAAATGAGTGTAAACTGTGAGCTTTTTTTTTGTTTTTCTCCCCAGGTTATTTTTACCTTCTGAATCCAATTCTTCCTTTGCAACAACAACAAAATTCGGTTCTGCACATATATATTGTACCTAGGATATACTATAAGGCATTTAATATGTATGGGAATGCCTGCCATCTAGGGGATGGGGTGGAGGGAAGTAGGGGAAAAATTCAGAACAGAAGGGAGTACAACGGATAATGTTGTAAAAAAATTACCTATGTATATGTACTGTCAAAAATGTTATAATTATAAAAATTAATAAAAAATTAATTAAGATTTAATTCATATTTTTATTCTTTTAGAATTAAAATTTCTTATTATACAATTCATTTTGTATTTCCATTCCTATCCATTTTTTCCTCCACAGGGATATTATATTCTCTTTTCCAGAAATCTCAGTGATAGTCATTCAACAAATTAACCAACAGTAACTATCAGAGACTTGCAAAAGTGAGGTACTTTTGTCAGTGTGATTTTAAGGATTTATGGATTCCTTTCTCTTCAGGGAATTTCTAGTTTTGTAAAATAAGTAAAGTACATATGAAAATATAATCAATATACAAGGGATAATATTATAAAAATTACTCATGCATATATACTGTGGGAAAAAATTCTAAATAAATAAAAAATTAAAAAAAGAATTAACTTAAAATCACAAAGGTAACAAATCCATTTGAGCATCTATTATTGCCATATGATTGCCATCAATATGATATAAACTAAACAATAAATAAAGCTGTTTCTCTAAAAAAATATAATCAATATAAGATTTAAGTCAAAGACAAATCAACAGTATTTGTGATAGGACCTATAAAGTGGAAAGTAAGGAGGGAATCAGCATAGGGTTGTGAGTATACCTTGAAATGATAAGTCTTCATCTTCAGCAAAAGGAGACTAGTGAACTAATCCATCTCCACTCAATCTTTATTATCAGGAAGAAATAATTTCTTCACAATGATTAGTCTCTACAGTCTTAAAAAAAACTATATATTTTTAAAGCTCAGTTTCAATATTACTTTCTGGAATTTTAGATTCTCCTTGATTCCACTATGTGTTTAATGCCTCCTTTCTAAAAGTTAAGTGGTATTTATATTATTTTTAACTAGTGTAAACTTAATTGAGTATATGTATCATTTCCCAATGGAACATAGGTTCCTTGAGGGCAAGTATCATTGGGAGAGAGGGGGGAAGAAAGAAATTGTATATTTTTATCATATAGTACAATGCTAGGAACACAATAGATATTTGATAAGTAATTAGTAATTGTTGCTCCTGTTTTAAAGTTCCCTTTTCCTAAACAAAAACAACAGCTCATAATGGCACTGGATCCCATAATATGCTCTAAAACTGAGCATTTTGTCAGGTCTGTATTGATACACAAAATGGGTTCAAATTATCTCAGATGAATTAGTGGGCTACCTGTCAATTCAGTACTATACTAGATGAGATCCCTGGAGTCCTACAATAAGGGATGCCCACATACTCCCCCTTTTTTTTTTACTTTGGAGAATTTGCTTGTTATAAAGCTAGTTAAATAGGGAGAAAGAGAAACTAGAATGTGGTGTACTGAATACTTCTATTCATATATAATCATAGCTAGGGGATTTTCTAACTTTTTTCATTATCCAGTGGGAAGCCAATCTTCTTCTGCTTGAAGGTCATTGCTTTAATTATAATTGAATAATTTCCACTTACAGAATAATTCTGAACCCCCCAAAATGTTATAGTGGCATAGTAATTTGGAAATTGAAGAAGCTCAAGGTATGCGTTTTTACAGTGATAATTGCCTACAATCAACATTTCATCAGATTGATAATGGCTTATGTGTGGTCTCCAAGCAAAATTATTTTCCCTTTGCAAATCATCTTCACTTATATGTAATGAATTAATTAAAAGTAGGGGATCTTTTCTGACAGAGGATCTATACATGATACTCTCCTCCAATTTCAGTAAGACACTTCAGTACATAATCCCTGACCTGGATTCAGTAATAATTATAATGAAGCTCTTACGCACAATGATAGTATTGGAATAAATAATGTTAGCAATGTTATGAAATCAGGTAATTACAGGTTCCTATAAAGATAAAGTTGAAAGGCATCATATACACAGAAATATAAATGCTCACAATACATTTCCCTATTGCCAAGTATATTTCTGATCAGGCTTGAATTTCATGTTATAAACTTGGAAAAATAATTCTCAATCTGTAAGATAAAGCAATGTGGTAACAAGGATAAAAATTCTATTAAACAGATTTTTCCAACTTAAAGTTTATATGATGTCATGAATTCAATGCAGCTCAAGTTTTTATAACTATATCACAGAGAATTTTCTCATTGGCTCATAGGGAAAAGAGGCAGTAAAAAGTAATCAAGAAACAGACTAATCTTATTTGTGTGTC
This sequence comes from Sminthopsis crassicaudata, assembly GCF_048593235.1. NCBI lineage: Eukaryota > Metazoa > Chordata > Mammalia > Dasyuromorphia > Dasyuridae > Sminthopsis > Sminthopsis crassicaudata. The sequence goes on along the minus strand of NC_133620.1, from coordinate 93,042,970 downwards.
CTAAGGGTCTTAGATATTACTCATTTTATCAGGTGGTAAGAGAAATGGACTAGTACTCAGGTCACTATTCTTGCACCATCTCTACCAGTGAGTTATATAACTCCAATAAGTCACTCTTAGGTTCTTTGTACATGATTTCTTCACTGGCAAAGATGAGCTCACCACACAATGTAGCCATCATGTCTTAATGAAAGCAGCATTGTTTATTTAGAAAGTACTCTTAACTGTGGGCCAAGAAAGATGAAATTTAGTTTTATTTCTCTCACCAACTCTCTATTTGAGCATGGGAAAATTTCTCTTGTAAACTTCAGTTTCCTCTTTCAAACAGTGGATATAGAGCAGAAGCCATCTCAGAGGCCATCTGATCCAATCACTGTATTTTATAGATGAGGAAATTAAAATCCATGATTATTGTCAGCTAGTAAACATTAAGTTTCAACTATATGGTAGGCACTGTATTAAGTACTAGGGATACAAAGGAAGGCAAAAGAGATCCCTACTTTAAAAGTGTTCCCTCACTAATGGAGGAGCCAAAATTTCAAGCAAACAAGATATATACAAGCAAGATATAGACAAGATAAATGGAAGATAGTCAACAGATGGTAGGGACCAAAATTAGTGGGGACCAAAAAAGATTTTTTAATAGAAAGTGAGATTTTTGCCAAGGCTTCAAAGAAGCCAAAAGATAGAAATTAGGAAGGAAAGAGTTCTTGGTATGGAGGCCGACCGTGAAAATTTCCTGTCAGGAAATGGACCATCTTGTGAGAAGAAGAGCAAGAAGTTAGGGAGATGTTAAGTGAATTGGCCAAGATCAAAGAAAGATACCTGGTGGAATTTGAACCTATGTCCTATAACTCCAATGCCAATGCTTTTTCAGCCAAAGTATCCTCTCTGACTACCCATCAAATGAAATAGAAGTGACACTATCCATGAGAGATGTAATATATTCTCTTTCCAGTAAGATTATACATGTTTGTATCCTATTTATATGCACACATGAATATCCAATTGTTATTAAACCCCAAGAAAAAAGGATATCAGTGCAGGAGGCTCAGATGCAGTTTCTTTTTTTCTTTTTCTTCTTTTTTTGTAGAATATAACTTTACTTTCAGTAATAACTGTAGAAGGGAACAGAGAAGTATCTTTGCTCATTGTACTGTCAAAAATTAGGTTCCCTAAAATATCAAACTGAAGAAGTATTTAATCTAAAATACCTCAATTGCATTGAACTCCCCAAATCTGTCTGGAACTTTTTGTGCTAAACCCATGATCTGTGCTGTTTTAAAGAGTAGACCATGGGTTAAGGTCTAGGAAACTTTTATGCACAAATAAAATAAGATTTTACCTAATGAGATTTTATTCATATCTTAAATGTTTTGACTTTCTTCAGAAAAAATAATAAATTTCATATATATTATTTCATTTGCCCTCATAACTTCCCTATGGGACATGTTTTACTTCACTGCCAAAAGAATCCTAAACAATGTAGCTTTTAAATGAAAACAAATTTCAGTATCCAATTCAAATCAACAAGCATTTAGTAAATGCTACCAGCTACCAGAATTAAATGCTAAATTGAATACCAGCTATTCAATTCAGGATTGAATAAAACAATAAACAAGATGATCTATCCCTTCAAGAAGCTGATATTTTGTCATCAAAATTTTCCATATTCTAACCCGAATGATAATGCACTCATCATATAAAAAAATTCACCAGTCACTTCTTTGATTTTACTGTTGTCATTTTTTAGTCATGTCTGAACCCATTTGGGATTTTTTTTGGTAAAGATATTGGAGTGGTTTGCCAGTTCTTTTTCCAATTCATTTTGCATATGAGAAACTGAAGCAAACAGGATTAAGTGACTTTCCCAGCATCACACACTAGCAAATATCTGAGGCTAGATTTGAATTTGTGAAGGTGAATATTATTGACTTCAGGCCTAGTACTCTATACACTGCAACACATAACTGCCCCTTTGATATAATTACATAAACAGCAATAATTGACATTCATACAGTGCTTCATATTTTACAAAGTGCCTTCCTGGCAATACTCCTTTCAGATAGGTAGTGCACATACTACTATCCCCAATTTCACAGATAAACTAAGACTCAGAAAAGTGAAGAGCTGGCCAGGATCACTCATTTGGATATAGTAGAAATCCAGATATCCTGATTAGTCAATAATTAACTACTCAGAACATAAATATCTATCTACACACACATACATACATATATAAAAAGAGAGTCAGAGAGACAGAGAGAAGAGGACTGATGCTTAATGATAAATGTTTAATAATATAATTTCAATTCTCTGAAACAAAATGAACATGTATATCCATTCTCATTCCCAATTTTCCTCTCTCTCTCTCTCTCTCTCTCTCTCTCTCTCTCTCTCTCTCTCTCTCTCTCTCTCTCTCTCTCTCTCTCTCTCTCTTTCTAGATATATATATAGATATATATATATATATGTAGATATATAGATATAGTGAAATGGAGAGAGAGGAGGAAGGAGGAAAAAAGAAAGGAAAAGAGAAAGAAAGAAGACATGCTTAGTGATGAGAAAGCTTTAATAATATAATTTCAATGAGCTGAAACAAAATTAATATATAAATCTGTTCTCACTCCCAACTTTCCTCTTCTTTGGGGCCAGCAAAGCTCTTAAATTAGGTTGGTCATCAATAATATTAATTTTCCAACACCTGGATATTCAATAACATCTAAAGGACGGTGATTTCAAATAAAGTTCTCACCCCTTCCCAAGTGTGGATTTCACTGCTGTTTGTTTATTTGTTTGTTTGTTCAATTAGGGAACAGGTTGGAACTAGTTACAATTTTCCTCTTCTCTTTTAGATGCTTGCAGTCACCCAGTGACATCACACAGCTGCCTGAGGCACAAGAAGGTGCTCTGCTGCTGAAAGGAACAGCAAAATTCATGTCCAAATATCTCCATGGTAACAGCAGAGCATGCCAAGATATTGAACCATGTGGAAGACAAAAGTACATTTTGCTAAAAGTCTCCATAACAACAGTGGGGCATTGAGGGAAAGGAGAGCCCAAGCAGGGGAGACATTTATCAAGTCAGAGGTTGTAGTGTTCTGTTTTCAAAAGCTCTTCTACACCTGACATATTGGTCAACTTTGATTAGAAAAGAAACACTATGGTAAATCTGCATATTAGAATGTTGACATAAATCATGGTTTCATTATACTAGCCAAAACATTCCATTGGAAAGGTGGCTTTAAAAATACCCTTTAGGAAAACAGCATTCTTTTTTTTTTTTTTTAACATTTTTTAAAATACTAGCAATAACAATAAGAAAAGAAAAAGAAATGGAATCAGAGTAAAGAATGAGATAAGAAAATCTTTTTTTTTGCAATTAATATGATAATAAATTTGGAAAATCCAAAATATAAATCTCAAAGTTAGTTGAAACAATAATTTTAACAAAATAGCAGAATATAAAATAAATCCACATAAAAATGCAATTCAATTTAACAAGTATTTGTTAAGCACTTACTATGTATCAGACACTATCTGGGGGTAGTAGGGATATAAGCAAAGGTTAAAAAAAGTCACTGCCTTTAAGAAGCCTGAATTCTCCTCAAGGTAGAAAAGAAATTGATAAATACTATCTAGAATAGTAGGGATATAATGAAAGGTTAAAAAAAGTTACTGCCTTCAAGAAGCCTGCACTGTCCTAAAGGTAGAAAAATTGATAAATTTTAATCTAACATAGAAGCCAATCTAATCCCAACATAAAATTCCAAAACTAAAAATGTTCAGCAAAATAATTCTATTCATGCAAAGTCTTATTAAGCATCCCCTATGTGCAATCCAACATTTAAATAAGCCAAAATATGAATCTTATTCCTTTGAATTTAGAATCAAAAGATCTGGATTGGAATCCTAGCTCTGCTTTTATTAGGTTGAAAAGCTTATAGCTGTGAGCAAGTTGTTTTCATCCTCTGGGTTTGTTTCTTTATCTCCAAAGACAGAACACTGGGCTACTTACCCTTAAAATATCTTCCAGCTCCAAATCCTACTCTATGATGTTGATTTATATTTAAACTTCAATATTACAATAAAACATCAAAGGTTAATTGAAGATCCTATCATTTTCCTTTGTTAAGTAAGTAGCATCCAAACCTATTTCTCCTGTAATTTCTTGTTCAATATTATAAGATCTCCAATATAACACAATTGATTTTCTTGAATGGGCATTCAGTTTAACAGAAGTAAAATTAAAAACAAAGGCAATATATCAAAAGTTTCTGCCTAGTGACTTGTAGAAGAAGAAGAAACAGCCCACTAGGCATGACACTGTGATGCAGCTGCACTGGGGAACTCCACCTTGGGTATCTCATATTGACATCACTGAATATAACCTATCTCAAAGTAGTTCCTGAGAATTATGACTTGCCTTTTAGATGTGCCAGCTATCATTAAGTGCTGTATATGTAAATTATAGTCTGTCACTTTTTAGAAGCTTATAAAGTTAGAATTTTAGAGTTGGAAGGAATATGTGTTATTATCTAGTATTATCACTCCATTTACATGGATAAAAAAAACCAAGGTCCAGGGACATTAAGTAACTTGTCTAATGTCATACAAATAATGAAGAGGAAGGCCAAAACTCAAATGCAAGTTAGCAAATAACTGCAAACTACAAACAAAGTGGGTATTTTGAAATGAGGAAATGGCAAAGCAACTCCTAGCATATGAATGTTATAGAATAATATTGTATCATAAACTATAAATAAACATAATGGATTTGGAGTAATATGGAAAGTCACATATGAACTAATATAGATTGAAATGAGCAGAATCATGTAGACAACACACTATGAAATGAAATACTTTCTAAACCTTCAAGCATTATAATATCAATATAAATGAAAACAGTTAAATAAAGCTAATCATCAGGAATGGTGCCCACTCAGCTCCAGAAAAGAGCTGAGGAAATAAGATTCTCTCTTTTTAATGGAAATGTAGGAGAGTTATACTATATAAATATAAAATAAAATGTATGATAAAAATATAAAAATAAAATACATATATAAAATCTTGCTTATATTATCAGAAAGGTTGCATGTTATATCAGTTGATATTGCTTTACTATTTTTGTTTTTTTGTGATAAGAGAAGGAAGAAGAATATATTCAGAAAGAACTACATTATAAAAATAAAATGCATAAATAATTTTTTTAAACAACCAAAAAAAAAGTCTTCCCAAAACAAGTTCAGTCCCTTTTCTTTGGGACCTTTCCTTTATCAAGTTATCTCACAAAAATATCTGTTCATTGAAGGCTCCATGAATTCAGATGACACAGTAAAGTCAAGAGGACCTGAGTTCACATCTGAATTCAGATAGTTACAAGTTGTAGGAGTCTGGGCAAGTCATTTAACTTCTCAGTATCCTCAATTATAAAATGAGAATAATAATAGCACCTATTTCTCTAGGTTATTGTGAAGATCAAATGAGATAATATATATAAAATACTTAGCAAGGTAAGATATATAGTAAATGATATATAAATGTTTATTCCCTTTCATTGCCTTCCCATCTAAACATTCTTCCAATTGTCCAATATGGAAAACCATGATTTGTTCCACGTGATTTTAATTTGTATAGATAATTTAGGTTTTTCCATATTGATTCGAATAAACCCATCTATACACCAGACTGTAGGATAGCTGGTTAACTCTCTACCTAAATAGCATGAGACTCATAAATGGACCTTTCATCATATTTTAACCAGGAATCAAATTGCTTAGATTAAATCCATTTTTATTTATTTATTTTTTATTATAGCTTTCTATTGACAAAGCATATGCATGGGTAATTTTTCAACATTGACCCTTGCAAAAATTTCCATTCCAACTTTTCCCCTCCTTCCCTCCACCACCTTCCCTAGATGGCAGGCAGTCCCATATATGTTAAACATGTTAAAGTATATGTTAAACACAATCTATGTATGCATATTTATACAGCTATCTGTTGCACAAGAAAAATCGGATTTAGAAAGAAGGTAAAAAATAACCTGGGAAGAAAAATAAAGAAGCAAGCAAACAACAACAGAAAGAGTACAAATGCTATGCTGTGGTCCACACTCATTTCCCAATGTTCTTTCACTAAGTATAGCTAGTTCTGTTCATTACTAATCAATTGGAACTTAAATGGATCCTCTCATTTCCGAAGATAGCCACTTCCATCAGAATACATCCTCACATAGTATTGCTGTTGAAGTGTACAATGATCTCCTGGTTCTGCTCATTTCACTCAGCATCAGTTCATGTAAGTCTCTCCAAGTCTCTCTGTATTCATCCTGCTGGTCATTTCTTACAGAACAATACTTGAATTCAGTCTTTAAAGCAAAAGCTAAATTTAGATTAAAAATTTCCCCTTTCACCATGTTGTAGATGATAGTTTAAATGAATGTTTCAATTTTTTAAAGAGTTGATTATTTTGGAATTAGAAAGCTAATGTGATTAAAATTATCATTTTTAAAAAAATAAGCTGACTACATAGGAAAAGTCCCAAAGATTTCATCAGTTCAACTTGAAAAAGTTACACCAGCCAAATATTTAAAGATAATTAATTATGAATTCAACTGACTTAGAAAAACAAAACAGAATTTGTCAGACCTGCTTTGTATTCAGTTTGGAGCAGGTTACTTGGCTCCTCTACAAAATCTCAGCTTACTCATCCATATGAGTAATAAACAATGTTACTTTCACTCAGCTTTCTTCAAAATTGGGGGTTGGGGAGTGAAGAAATGAAATCATGCATATAATACCTTTTCCTCTCTTACAATCTCTCCCCCTTCTGAACTCCAATTCAACAAAATGGCTCTTTTCCTATTCCTTATATATTACAAAAGCTTCCCCCATCTCCATGCCTTTGACCCAACTGTTCCCTCATACTTGGAATGTGCTAGCTCTTCTTCTCTTCCTCCTGGAATCTTTTGTTTCCTTTCAAAGATATTAAATAACATGTTCTGCAGGGAGCCTTTCCTGATCCCCAACTATCTACCTCCCCACTAAAATTTATCTTTTCTTTATTTAGCATATTTATACAACTGAGGGAAGCTAAGTGGTACAGTGGATAGAATGCCAGGTCTTGAGTCAGGAAGATTCATCTTTTTCAGTTCAAATCTGGCCTCAGATAGAGTGATTTTAACTCCTTGTTGTAAGGTCTTTTCACTACATTTTGCCATTTAATAATAATTAATGACAGCAGCAATAATAATAATAACATTTATATAACATTTTAAAATTTGTAAAGGACTTTATAGCTATTATCTCAATTTATTCTCACAACAACCTGAGGAATGCTCTTATTATATCCATATTATAGCTGAGAAAATTGAGAGGATCACACCGCCAGTAAGTAGTAGAGGCTGAATTTGAAGTTAGGTCTTGACTTCAGGTACAAAGCTCTATACACTATACCACCTAACTAGAAGACTTAAGGATGCTTACAGAACTATAAACAAATCAAAAAGAGAGTGTTAAAATTGCTAATAATATGGACACTCAGTTAATCACTTTAGTTGATGACCATCTAGCAGTATGAAAAGATTAATAAGAAAAACTGGCAGAAAGGATGTTATCTAATTTAGCACACACCTGAAATATTTATAATGGTTGATGCTAAATCATCATCATACTTGTTATGTGTAAATGGTGTGTAAATAGCTATTCACTCAAGTTAACACAATTTAAGCTGTGATTAATAACATAGAGTGCCTTATTCAAATAACAACAAAAACAGCTAGAATTACTTCCTTAGCAAAAACAAACAAACAAAAAAAAAAACAAAATTTTTTTCACCAAACAACATTTTGGTATAGCACTAATTGCAAGCCAATCAGCACCTTTTGTGAATGAGATGTCTTTCTTGGAATGCAGACAGAGATTTCCTTTCTTCCAATGGTAGGACTTGTCTCTTTCCAGAGTGTCCTGGAAAGAGTTAAGGGAATAGGGCTGGTCTGCCTGAACCATTCCATTCAAATGAACAATGCAGATTTGACAAGATGTGACAAGACTCCTCATTCGCCAGGTGTGAAAAGGTGTGGCAAAGAGCCCACCTGACATGCGTTTAATTCTTTTTGGCTCTGGTGATCCAATGTAATTTTCCCAGGTGACCTAGAGAATAAATCTTCCTCTCATTTGAATTTCCATTGATGGCTAACAACAACCAGTAAGCTATCTTCATTAGCAGTGACTCACTGTCATTGATCAATAACATCACATTTTCATAACTTTTCAGGTTATTATCATTATCTTTTCTTATTTAGTGACTAGAGGATTTTTAGCCAGGGCACATGGTAAATATTTGCCTGGTTATCTGCCTTAGAGAAGCTTATGTTCTAATAAGAGAAATAAACAACCAAATGATTGACGGCAATAAGTCAGTCAACAAGCATTTATTAAGCACTTAGTGTCAGATGCTATGAAGAGAAAAGGTAGGCGTGTTTCCTTTGTGGGGACAGAATCTTGTTCATGTTAAAGCAAGAAAAGCTTCCTGGAGCAAATGAGTCAAAGTAGGTGATATATGCAAGTATGATGGATGGAAAGAAAAGGGAAGATTCTTCATATTGAACCTTCTGGTTGAGGATTGCACAACAGAGATGTTACAATAAAGGCAAGAGCAAAAAGGCTACTTAAGAAGATTAAGTGTGCACGTCTATGATGAGCTTAGTTTAATAGTCCATTGAGATCAGTCACTAGAATGAAATAAAATGAATAGTTACAGCTTGGTAACAGTGGAGAAAGCATTGACTCATGAGTCAAAGTTCCTGGATTCACAGCTTATCTGAAAAATTAGGCCTACTTAAATTAAATCTAGAACTGGAATTGATCTCAGAGGACATCTGTAGCTTCCCATTTAAAGAGGTCATGGTGGTGAGCCATGTCTCATACCTTTCCAGACTACACAACTCTTCCAACTCTTCATCCTGAAGCCTTACGTATTGCCTCACTAGAATCCTCAGTGCCCCTGCAGACACTCACTTTGATTGCATGACTCCTCCCAGAATCCCTTTTGAAAGAAGGCACCCTAACCAGCCATCTTTCATTTCTGTTTAGATTATATTCTGGACTTTCTCTATTTTAGCCCCACAAAGTATTTTTCCCTCCCTTTCCCTCTTCTGCTTCCTTTTATGTACTGTCTTTTCTATTAGAAGATAAGCTCCTTGGGGGAAAGAACCACACTCTATTGTTAATTTGTATTTTCATCCCAGATCATAGTAACTAGAATGTATTAAGCACTTAAATGTTTTTGACTGATCATCTGTGAAACCTCTCATTTTCCACAGGAGAAAATAAAAAGCCAGGTATGTTGAATTATTTGTCCAAGATGATACAGGTAGCAAATAAAAAAGCTAGGATTTACCCAAATCCTCCAATTGCAAATTCTAAACACTTTTTACTAAGCCTCTGTCACTTATGATTGGTGTGATGTTTGGCAAGTCACATGGAATTCCTAGGTCTCTTTTCATCTGTAAAATGAGGGAGTTGATTGAGATGATTTTTTTAATTAACTTTATAATTATAACATTTTTATAATATCATCCGTTATACTCCCTTCTGTTCCGAATTTTTCCCCTACTTCCCTCCACCCCCTCTCCTAGATGCCAGGCATTCCCATACATATTAAATATCTTATAGTATATCCTCAGTACAATATATATGTGCAGAACTGAATTTTGTTGTTATTGTTGTTGCAAAGGAAGAATTGGATTCAGAAGGTAAAAATAACCTGGGGAGAAAAACAAAAAAAAATGCTAACAGTTTACACTCACTTCCCAGTGTTCCTTTTCTGGGTATAGCTGATTCTGTCCATCATTGATCAATTGGAATTGGATTAGCTCTTCTCTATGTTGAAGATATCCTCTTCCATCCAAATACATCTTCATACAGTATCATTGTTGAAGTGTATAATGATCTCCTAGTTCTGCTCGTTTCACTCGGCATCAGTTGATGTAAGTCTCTCCAAGCCTCTCTGTATTCCTCCTGTTGGTCATTTCTTACAGAACAATAATATTCCATAACATTCATATATCATAATTTACCCAACCATTTTCCAATTGATGCACATCCATTCATTTTCCAGTTTCTGGCCACTACAAAAAAGGCTGCCACAAACATTTTGGCACATACAGGTCCCTTTACCCTCTTTAGTATTTCTTTGGGATATAAGCCCAGTAGTAGCACTGCTGGATCAAAGGGTATGCACAGTTTGATAACTTTTTGGGTATAATTTCAGATTGCTCTCCAGAATGGTTAGATTCTTTCACAACTCCACCAACAATGCATCAGTGTCCCAGTTTTTCCACATCCCCTCCAACATTCATCATTATTCGTTCCTGACAGTTGTGTAGTGGTATCTCAGAGTTGTCTTAATTTGCATTTCTCTGATCAATAGTGATTTGGAACACTCTTTCATATGAGTGGAAATAGTTTCAATTTCATCATCTGAAAATTGTCTGTTCATATCATTTGACCATTTATCAATTGGAGAATGGCAGTAAACATCATATGTAATGGCGATAAACTGGAACCTTTCCCTGTAAGATTAAGAGTGAAACAAAGTTGCCCATTATCACCATTACTATTCAATATTGTATTAGAAATGGTAGCCTCAGCAATAAGAGCTGAGAAAGAGATTCAAGGAATTAGAGTAGGTAATGAGGAAATCAAACTATCACTCTTTGCAGATGACATGATGGTATACTTAGAGAACCCCAAAGACTCTGCTAAAAAGCTATTAGAAATAATTCCAAACTTTAGCAAAGTTGCAGGATACAAAATAAATCCACATAAATCCTCAGCATTTTTATAGATTACCAACACAATCCAACAGCAAGAGATACAAAGAGAAATTCCATTCAAAATAACGGATGATAATATAAAATATTTGGGAATATATCTACCAAAGGAAAGTCAGGAGCAAAATTACAAAACACTTGCCACAAAAATAAAGTCAGATTTAAATAATTGGAAAGACATTGAGTGCTCTTGGATAGACCAAGCGAATATAATTAAGATGACAATACTCCCTAAACTAATCTATTTATTTAGTGCTATACCAATCAGACTCCCAAGAAACTATTTTAATGACCTAGAAAAAATAATAACAAAATTCATATGGAAGAACAAAAGGTCGAGAATTTCAAGGGAAGTAATGAAAAAAAAATCAAATGAAGGTGGTCTAGCTGTACCTGATCTAGAACTATATTATAAAGCAGCAGCCACCAAAACCATTAGGTATTGGCTAAGAAATAGACTAGTTGATCAGTGGAATTGGTTAGGTTCACAGGGCAAGATAGTGAATAAGAATAGCAATCTAGTGTTTGACAAACCCAAAGATCCCAACTTCTGGGATAATAATTCATTATTTGACAAAAACTGCTGGGAAAATTGGAAATTAGTATGACAGAAACTAGGCATAGACCCACATTTAACACCACATACTAAGATAAGATCAAAATAGGTCCAAGATTTAGGCATAAAGAACGAGATCATAAATAAATTAGAGGAACATAGGATACTTTACCTCTCAGACTTGTGGAGAAGGAAGGAATTTGTGTCCAAAGGAGAACTAGAGATCATTATTGACCACAAAATAGAAAATTTTGATTACATCAAATTAAAAAGCTTTTGCATAAACAAAACTAATGCAAACAAGATTAGAAGGGAAGTAACAAATTGGGAAAAGATTTTTACAGTTAAAGGTTCTGATAAAGGCCTCATCTCCAAAATATACAGAGGATTGAGATGATCTTAAAAGTTTCTTCCAACCTTCTGTGATGCCATAACTAAAAGCAAATGCTGAATGTAACCTCTTTGAGGACTGAAAGTGAATTTCTTTTCTTGCCTCTCCTGGACCTTTTCCCCTCAAGTGATCAAGTGCCTGTTGTAGGAACTTGTTGCATTAAGAACAATTAATGGAAAGACATAACTATGATATGTTGTAGGGTTCTTTTCTCAGCGTTTTCATGTGACATTTTTTAAATCAACAATGTCATATTACAGATATATACTTAGAAGGAATAAGCTAATATTAGTCAATGGAATAAGGGTTCAAAATTATCTCCACAGCTGGAGTAATGAAAAACAAAAATGTAGAGGTATTATAGTATAGTTTATGAATACATGATAGATTTAACATATAAAGGAGAAATAAGGCTTGGCTCATCACAAGCTCAACATGAGTCAACAATGGGATGTTGTTGTCAAAATAAAGTATTAGTTTAGGCAAAAGTAATACGAAAATAGAGATTCAGATCAAAGGAAGAAGTTCTCTGTCCTGATCAGAACACATTTGCAGTACTACTTAAGGCCCCTTGAAAAGAGACCATTGATAAACTAGACTAAATTCAGAGAAGAATAATGAAGCTGAAGAGGAAGAGCCCAGAAACAATGTCATATCAAGAATAATAAGACCAAAAAGGGAGGCCACACTTTCAGTTAATGTGAATATTTATCTTGTAAGGATAACTAAGTACAAAGAGAAATTAGAAGTAAGGAAAGTAGGGAGATAAGGATAAGGGACCTATGATTCACAAGCATAGATAACTTCAAGGTGAATAAACTCTTTCTACCAATGCAGTACTTTCTCTGCAATATAGAGCAACTGGATTTCTGAGAGGGTAAACTCAGCTTCATATAGTTAGCAAATTTCAGAGGCAGAGTCTGAACCCAATGTGTCTTAATTTCAAGGCTACATGCTGACCACTATAACCTGCTCGATTAAAAATAAAAATAGTTTAAGATAAGCATGATTTAGATTCATCACTAAGTTTTATATTTATGATTCTATTGATTTATGTAATATTTTTTCTCAAAGTTTTCTGAATCTTTCAATCTATAGTCATTTCATCTCTAGAGATATAATGTAATTTCTCACAGATTATAAAATGAAAAGGGCAAACTAAAGCATTCCTGAGGTCCCTTCCAACTCAATCATTCCATGATTCTATGCTTCTTTTAATTGTAATAACTGGGGAAAATAATCTTGAATGTTGTTTTTAATAGTAAGTTCATATGGAGGATATCTTCTCAGTTTTTCCTCTTTTATTTTTAAGAATAAGGAGTTGGACCCCCAAAATTATATATCCTGGTATAATGTCTCTGATTCACACTTTAATTTCATTGGTTTGCAAGCCCAAGATTTCTCCCTCTAATGCCTCAGAAAATATCTAAGAACTATTATTATAAGATCAGTACCCATGGAAACTAATGCCAACTACATAAAAGGGAAGTCTTTTTTTCCTTTCTAGATAAACCATTGTTATTGTTGCTATTATTATCAGTGTTATTCTCTGTTATGGTATATTAACATAATAACTTATATTGGGATGCATTTCACATCCATTAACTATTATAAAATTCCTTGGCAAGCAAATACTATAGCATAGACTAATAAGCAGCTAAAGAAAATATTTTTGAACATAATCATTTGTTTCCAGGTTGCATTTTGGTCATCGATGTGGAATTCAGAGTAAAAAATCACATACTGAATGCTTGTATTTTCTTCTCCACCTCGATTTCCATTCATCCCCTTCATTTTCAGCACTATACTAGTTCATTTATATGGCAAGCAAGGCAGTGCTGAATACAGACACGTTCATTCAGCAGCCTATCTCTCTAGTTCAATTACCAGCACTTTAACAAGGCTAATTAGCATTCCTCAAAGCTAGATCTCTTTGAGTGACAGGTAACCATGGAGAGGCACACTCCTCTAGGTGATCAGCAAGAGTCTGACTTTTCTTTTTAATTAAAAATTAGAAATGCCTTAAAGAAAAAGAAAAGCATTTACTGATTCATTCTGTTATCCCAAGGTTGCCATTGTAGAAAAAATAACATTAGTATTGGAGGTGGGGATGGTGGGGGGAGGAAGGAGGGGATGACACCATTTCAAAAGGATTAGAGAAAATATACTGTGGTAGTAGGATGCAGGAAATATGTTTATTGTCCACAGTAAGAGTGAACACCCACCCTGAAAGCACAAAATATCTAAATAGCATTTGTTTCTTAAGAGATTTGGCTCACATAACAAGGAATTCACCTTCAAACTAGTGAACATAAATCCATTGTATTCCATTTGAGAAATGCAGTTTTTATTCATATTAGGGATCAGGCCAAATTAAGAGGTACCCAGGATTTCCATTGTGTCTGGAACTAGGATGAGTGAGTACAGCTCACACTAGGCATTGATATAGCTAATGAGAAGAATCTTAAGGAAAGTATAAAGGTATTAATATTTCTTCTAACCTTTAAGTGGTGTTTGGAAAGATTCTTGCCCCTTTGGCGCATAAATATTGGACCTGATCCTAAGAACTGACGTCAGTGGAAAATGACAGGTCTTTCAGGCAAAGTAGCTACTGTAAATAGGGCAGACAGATGAATTTAGGATTGTCATCTTAGCCTGGCATTTAAAACCCACACCCAAAAGGTACAGTAGTTTCTGCAGCTTGCAGAATTAAATGTTTTTAAAATAACCAGAAAGATAATAATATTTTAGTGATGTTTTATAAATCCCATCAAAAAGATGGTGGAAAAATTTTGGATAACATCAAATTCTCTCAAATTTTATTTTCCCAAGCTGAAATCAGCTTTTTTTAGTTCAATTCACTATTTTTCCTATTCAATTTTCACATGCCTCTCCCTTTCCTGTTTTCACCCAAAAGCAGAATTACCATAAACACAGCCTGTTCTGTTATTACTGGCTTGGAGAAAACCAGGAAGCTCTGAAAATCATGTGGGAGAACTACATCCCATGAGATTTCCAAACTGGTTTCAAGATGTTAAAACTTTTTTTTTTTTTTTTTTGCATATTTTGTAAAAGTTTCAGATAGGAATGTAAGCCAAACTGAGTTTTTCAAGGTTTGCCTAGCCTAAGCCAATTCTAGATTTCTAAATAATTTCCATGAAGAGGTGGAATCAACTGATTTTTGTATGTAGCTTGTGGAACCTAGCTTAGTACCTAAATGTGTGGAACAATTTGGACTTGAAGAATTTGTTTTTAGTTTTCAGAGCTGTATCTTAGAAAGGATTTCATAGAATCAGAGAATTAGATGATACCTTATAAATTCATCTTATCTTAGTTCATATCTTAGCAGGAATCTCCTGTATAGTGTCATTGGTAAATGGTCATCTAGGTGAAAGGGAACTATTACTTCTGGAGGCATCCCACTTTAAGTGTCCCACTTTAGGACAACTCTAAGATATTTTTCCTTTCATCGTGCCTATACTTACCTCTCAACAATTGCTCCTGCTTCTGCCCTCTGACAACAAAAAGAATGATTCAAATCCTTCTACATAGGAGCTCTTCAAAAACTTGGATCACAAAAATATTTCCCTTTACTCCATCCTACATCTCCTCTTCTGCAGGCTAAATATCTTTCATTAATTGAATGTATCCATTCATGACATGGATTGAAGGCTCTCCTTCAGATCATAGTCACTATCCAATGGGCTTACTACAACTGTCAAGTTTCTAGGTAAACAAGAAATAGACAACATTATGAAATTCAAAATGGATCATTTTGATTACAGTAAACTAAAAAAGGATTTGAACAAACAAAACCAATGCAATCAAAATTAGAAGGTAAGCAGAAAGCTGGGAAATAACTTTTATAGTCTGTATTCTGATAAAGGACTCACTTATATAATATCTGAAAAACTGAGTCAAATGTATAATACAAGTCACTCCCCAATTAATAAATGGCCAAAGGATATGAACAGGAAACTTTCAGATGAAGAAATTAAAGACATCTATATACATATGAAAAAATGCTCTAAACCACTATTGATTAGAGAAATGAAAACTAAAACAAATCTGAGGTACCACTTCATACTTATCACATTGGCTAAGATGACAGGAAAAGATAACAATAAATGTTGAAGAGGATATAGGAAAACTGGGATACTCATGCATTGTTGGTTGAGTTGTGAACTGATTCAACCATTCTAGGGAGTAATTTGGAGCTAAGCCCAAACAACTATCAAACTATGTCTATCCTTTGATTCAGCAGAATACTACTGATTCAAAGAAATCATAAAAGAGAAAAAAACAGATTTACATATGCAAAAATGTTCATAGAAGTTCTTTTTGTGATGGCAAAGAACTGGAAAATGAGTGGATTCCCACTAAATGGGGATGGCTGAATAAATTATACTATATGAATGTAATGGGATACTATTGTTCTATATGAAATGATGAGTGGGATGATTTCAGAAAAGCCTGGAAAGACTTACATGAATTTATGCTAAGTGATGTGAAAACATTGTACATAGGAAGAGCAAGATTCTGATGATCAATTATGATAGACCTAGTTCTCCTTAGATAAGGTAATTCCAATAAACTTTGCATGGAAAATGCCATCTGCATCCAGAGAGAATACTGAATGCAGATTGAAGCATACCATTTTCACCCTTTTTTCATGGTTTTTCCCTTTTGTTCTAATTTTTCTTTTCCAACATAACTCATGTGAAAATACATTAAAAATGAATGTAGCCTATATCAGATTGCTAGCATGGAGAAGAGGGAGAGAAGAGAGAGAGGGAGAAAAAAAATAGAACTCATAATTTTATAAAAATGAAAGTTGAAAATCATCTTTACATGTAATTATTAAAAATAATATACTATTAAAATAAAAATAAAACCACCATCAAGTTTCTTTCTAATATGTAGCACTTAGAAAAATGTCCACAATATTTCACTGTGGTTTGACAAGGCTGAATACAATAGTTCTGATATATATCAGTTGTAGAACTCTATACTGATTTCTACTGGATTTCATTTTATTAGCTTGAGCCTTCTCTTCGAATTTCCTGAGATACTGTTACATCCCAATTATTGAATCCAATTATTAACTTTATGCTTTCATTTGTTATTGATAAAAATGATAAAGAGAACAACTGTATGTAATAAAAGACATCATTCTAGGATAACATTGATACATTGATTCACTTACCATCATTCTACTTCTTCAGGCTGAGTCCCAGAAATGATTTCTCAGTTTTTCTAATGACTATCATCTGACACAAAGCTTCTTAAATTTTTTACAATCACTATCTGAGTGATTCATGTCTGAGTATATATGACCTTGAGTATATAGGTATATAAAATAGGTATACAAACCAAACATTTACTGATAATAAATCATAATTTTGCAATCCCCACATTCAGTTATATAACCGCATATGGGGGTACAACCCATAGTTTAAGAAACTTTGATCTTACATATATCTCTCTGAATTGTCTACAAAGATATCATGGGTGAATGACTTTATAAATCTAATTACATTATGTCTGAACCTTAACTCTCCTACCATATTCTGAGTTAATTAACCTTCTCAGTCAATTAACTAGCATATATTAAGTGCCTATTATGTTTTAGGCACTGTGGTAAATTTGACACACTGACCAGATGATGCCCTGAATTACTTGATCCTTTCAATTCAAGGAATTTGCCCTTTGACTACCAAGGTTCTGAATAGTGCTTATCTCACTTGTGGCCCACTATAGCAAGCTAACTACTCCCTTATTCACATTATTCTCCTGCCTATTTCTCACTAGCTTTCTTTGTTCAGTCTGTAATCCAATTGATACTGCCATTGTTACAGGAATTTTTTTTTTTAATAATCTACCTCATCATGATTCTATACACACATTATATAAATCCTGTAATTAGCCATTTATCACCAAGTATTCTGGATACTAAAAATTCAAGTTTTCCTTTCCCCTTTTGGATCTTTTACAAGAAGCCTGACGAGGCTTATCTCATATCATGTCATCCACTCTTGTACCCCAGCACTCCTAGACTCTTCTTCCAAAGCCATTTTTATGATAATTATTAGCATATGAAGTGTGAAGGATAGTCACTCAAAGATAATGGCTTACTTTCAATATTACTGAATAAATGTTACCGTAGGCTAATTATGAGAAATGTCCCATTATAAGCCCAAATAATAATTGCCACCTGCACCTGAAGGTACTAGCGATATTGAATATGTGCCAAAGTTAAGTTATCCAGACTAAATATGAGTTGAGAAAAAATGTCCATGAGCTTTCCTACATGTTAGCTAGTCAATTAGTGCTCCCAAAATTTCATGACCAATCAAAGAAGGAAAGTAGATTATTAAGCATTACAAGAAATGGAGCCTTTTCTCTAAGCAAAAACAATCTTATCTCAGATTACAAAAGGCCATCCTATAATCTTTCTGTAGAATTTCTACTTACATATGCATGCAATACATGATAGGGAATCAGGAATTCTAATAGGCCCAGAAGAATTTACCTGGAAGTGCATGAAAAGGTCCTGACAACCTTCATATTCCCTTTAGTACCTGTCAGCCTGAAATTTGGCCAGTTGTATTGCTCTTCAATAAACCCAATTGGAACGAACATAATTTTTGTTGGGTTTTACTTTTTATTTTTGTGATACAGAAGTCAATTAAGTATTCATTTAGAAATCATTTGTTGCTAGATGTTGGAGAATGGGTGGGAGAAACAGAGCATATGTCCAACTGGTAGAATCAGCCACTGAGAAGTAAAGCAAAGACTAAAAATTATTATTTGCTTCAATTAATTTTTATTAACAATTATATAAAACACTGAGAATCATTTGTTGCTAGATGTTGGAGAATGGGTGGGAGAAACAGAGCATATGTCCAACTGGTAGAATCAGCCACTGAGAAGTAAAGCAAACACTAAAAATTATTATTTGCTTCAATTAATTTTTATTAACAATTATATAAAACACTGAGGTTACAATATACCTCAGAAATATCAAAACCTATTATATTTATTCAAAAATTCCAGTTACCCTCAGTAGAATGCATCACAAGTATTCCCTTTTAGTTTATTAAATAAGGTTTTCTTTAGAAGCATTAGGGTTATTCCGGTTTTATACTATAATAGGGCACTTCTATTGAAAAGATATGAATGCTACCTACCTTAAGCTTCACACTGCAGTAAAAACACAAATCAATTTTACTCACTAATATGGAAACAAAACAACAGTATTAGGGTAGAACAAAGAAACTGAATTTCATCCAGACAAATGATTTATTTAGCAAAGTATGAAGTTGCAACAACAGGCATGTTGTAAAAAAACAAAACATACCATGAGTGCTAAAATACATTAAAGAGGTAAACTACATAGCATACTTTGAGTTCCAAAATGCCAGATATGTTTCAAGACAATTTCCAGCCAGCCATTTCTTAAATAAACTTAAGTGAAATTATTGAATAAAATCAATAGCAGCTGTAACTGGTTCTATTGATGAAGCAAAACATATGCTACCACAGAGTCTGAACACAGCAAACTTTTACTATTCCTACTTCAACTCACTTAAAATCACATAACACAGAGCCTTGTATCTGTGTACCCTGGGCACAGGGATTGGATCTGTGATTGCATTGGTCTAGGAAAGTCCCAGGTGAAGAGATTTCTTTTATCATGCAGATTGTTACTTGCCCAAGATCAAATAGCCAGTATGTCAGTCAGTAAACAAGCATTTATTCCTATGTGCCATGAAATGTGCTATATGCTGGGAATGCAAAGAAAGGCAACAAATAAAATAATAGATAGGTAGATCAATCAATAGACAGAGAGATGAGTGGATAGATATATAGAAGGAATAGGCCTCCCTCCAAAATAGCTTTTATTCTAATGAGAGAGACAACCTGCCAACAATTATATATAAACAAGATATGTACAGAACAAATTTGTTATAATCAATACAAAGAAAGCTGTGAGACTTTAACCTAGGTCTTCTAGGATTTCAGGCTGCCTCCCCATCCACTACCTCATGTTGATCCTCACATAATAGATGCTTAATAAATGTTTATTAAATTTAATGGAATGTTTGTTGAACATCCTGAAACAAAAATAACTCTGTGATAGTTGTTAACTATTCTTTCTGCAAATATCTTCCTATTGCGACAGAAAATACAGAGAAGCCCTGAAACTCTTTACATATTTTTTTTAATTAGTCAAATAGATACAGGCTTCCCCTGCAGCTCGGCCATTTCTATAGTCCAATGTAATATCTGATTTTTAGTTGTTCAAATTCCGGGTTAAATGAACCTTCCCTATTTTAGCACTTAATAAATTTGACTTTGCTGTCAGCAGCAAATATCAACTTTTTTGTAAAAAGAAAAAGAAAGAAAGAAAGAAAAAATTACTCTTGAAGCATTAGAAGCTAATTAACCTGATACAGGTTTCTGGAGTCTCTCTCTCGTTCCCCCTTTCTCCCTCCTTCCCTCCCTCTTTCTTTCCCTCTCTCTGTCCCTCCCTCCCTTCCTCTCTGTCTCTCTCTTCTCTTCTCTTCTCTTCTCTTCTCTTCTCTTCTCTTCTCTTCTCTTCTCTTCTCTTCTCTTCTCTTCTCTTCTCTTCTCTTCTCTTCTCTTCTCTCTCTTCTCCTCTCTTCTCCTCTCCTCTCCTCTCCTCTCCTCTCCTCTCCTCTCCTCTCCTCTCCTCTCCTCTCCTCTCCTCTCCTCTCTTCTCCTCTCCTCTCTTCTCTTCTCTTCTCTTCTCTTCTCTTCTCTTCTCTTCTCTTCTCTTCTCTTCTCTTCTCTTCTCTTCTCTTCTCTTCTCTTCTCTTCTCTTCTCTTCTCTTCTCTTCTCTTCTCTTCTCTTCTCTTCTCTTCTCTCTTCTTTCTTCTTCTTCTTCTTCTTCCTTCTTCTTCTTCTTCTTCTTCTTCTTCTTCTTCTTTCTTCTCTCTATCTTCTTCTTCTTCTTCTTCTTCTTCTTCTTCTTCTTCTTCTTCTTCTTTCTTCTTCTTCTTCTTCTTCTTCTTCTTCTTCTTCTTCTTCTTCTTCTTCTTCTTCTTCTTCTTCTTCCTTCTTCTTCTTCTTCTTCTTCTTCTTTCTTCTTTCTTCTTCTTCTTCTTCTTCTTCTTTCTTCTTCTTCTTCTTCTTCTTCTTCTTCCTTCTTCTTCTTCTTCTTCTTCTTCTTCTTCTTTCTTCTTCTTCTTCTTCTTCTTCTTCTTCTTCTTCTTCTTCTTCTTCTTCTTCTTCTTCTTCTTCTGCTTCTTCTTCTGCTTCTTCTTCTTCTTTTCTCTCCTCTCTCTCTCTCTCTCTCTCTCTCTCTCTCTCTCTCTCTCTCTCTCTCTCTCTTTAGGTTGATAGATTCTAGGGTCTGGAAGGTCCTCTCTATTAAGTTTCTTCTCTAAAGTTCTCTAAGGAAAAGCTTCTATTCCACTTACAACTTCTTGCTTATTTTACTCACATTTTGTTAAACAAGTCAATCTGTAGTTTAGATGTTATACATCCTTTCCTCAGAATCACTCACTATTTTCAAGACCTCTCTTTGTCTTACTGTCTAGCCTGAGAAGTTGTCTTTCTAATATACTTTTAATAAATAAAAATAGCATACTTTTTTATCTTTTTGATCATCATTCTATTCCTTTAATATATTTGTGCATATAAATATTACACTTCCAATTTACCTATCTTCAAATAATGGCTTTGTTGCTTCTGTTGTTAAGAAAAACCCCTACTTTCCTTTTCCTTTATGCAATTTCTACTATTAGAACTTGCAGTACCAGTGATAAACAAATTAAAATAATTATACCAAATAGATATGTTTTAAAGAAGAAAAATACATAATTTTAAAAGCAATGCTAGAGAAATAAATGAACATTGAACTAGAATTTATATCTATCCATAGTAATTTGCTTAACAAGCCATTTTTATATAGAAGCATTATTAAGCTCAATTAATTAGATTTGTTTTATTTTTTTTTACTCAAGACCATTGGATGTATAAACACATTATTTTATATGTAGATAGAAATATCAAGGGCAATTTAGTTCAATTTAAAACTCAAACATGTTTCTTTTTTTTTTCCCAGTTGTCATTATTGCCTCAATAGCATCAAGATCCTGTAGCTTTTTAATTTTGTATGCTGAATGGCTCAAAAAATACTCCAACTAAAATAGAAGCTAACTCTCATCCATAGCTGAAGAATGAATGAAAGAAAAATAATTATATTTATCATATAAAATATTTATTAATATGTATTAAACACTTTGCTAAGTGCTATGCATACAAATTCCAAAGTAAGCTGAAGGAGTTTACTAATAGAGAAATGATACATCCAAGCAAGAAGTGATCAGGAAAGGGACATTTTACTCCAGAAAGTTGTGGGGATGATAAGCAGTACATAGGGAGAATAGAGTGAAACTCCCAGTCTAGGATTGAGAAGTGGGTGCTACTAGAGACTCAGAAAAGAAAATTCTCATCACCAATTCCTGACACTATCAAATGGTTCTACTACATTAAAACCATATGTGATTTTTATCAATGAAAATTCTATTAAAGAAGAGGTACTGACATCTGCTTTGTCACTGCTTTTGCCATCCTAAAAACCACAGCTCTCTTCTACTAGAGCAGAAACCTTCCAAATGTCTTGTCTCTACATTAGAAGATGAGTTCACTTCATACAGTAAGCACTTAATAAATGCTTTATTCATTTTTTCCAGAAAGAAAGGAAATAAGAGGGAAGGGAAAAGAAAAATAAAGGAAAGAGGAAAAGGAAAAGGAAGGAAAGGAGAAGAGAAGAGAAGGGGGAAAGAGCAGCAATTAATTGATTTGATCACAGCTCAAGATGTGATCTAACACATGTGATCTAACACATGTGATCTAACAACTGAAGTTTGGACACAGAAGAATTGGGTAGAGAAGTGGGAAGGGAAAGGGTATTTGTCCAGGGAGTAGCAAGTTAGATATGTCCCCCGCCTCCTGCCTCCCACCACTCATCACAACACACTTAACTTCTTTTTTTGGTTCAGTTTTCTCATCTATAAAAAGAAGATAAGAATAATACTTGGGTCCTACTAGGATTATGCTGATCAAGTAAGATAATAATTATAACACACTTAACACAGAAGTGTTATATAAATGTTAGCTATAACTATCCATGATTATGGATAGTTCACTTCACTATGAAGTGAAACACATCTAGGATTTTCCTGAAACAATTTAAAAGCAAATCACAATAATAATTGGGTTATATAGCACGTGTAGTTCTCCAATACATAGCTGAGAGGTAGAAGTGATTTTTGGTTATCAAAGACTATGCAGAGTACACTTACACGTTCTGGGTGCTTCTAATAAGTTAGAAATGTTTGGGGTGTAATCCTAATAATAGACTATGTCTGCATTCCAAAGACCAAACTAGTTAAATTCAGAGGCACTTACCCCTAGGTAGGTCATAAAGTAATGAATATTTTAGTCACAGAAACTCAGTAGGAAAAATCTAGTATGATAGAAAACTGTGATCTTTCTAGTGGAAGGAATATAGACTAATGAAATCTGGACTCTTGAAAGTATTGAATTATATTCAGGTATATTCAGGTATAAGAAAGTAATAAATTCAGTTTAATTATATCCAATGCTCATTTTCATCCATTTTCATCCAGATTTTCATAGATTTTTAAAAGTTTCCCTTCTTTTCTAATGAAAGACAAACACTTTTCATCATCATTGAGCTATATTATTTAAATTATGAATATTGTTCAGGAAATACATCTTTTCTGACTTTAAAGCAATTATTTTTTAAGTTCTTTTCAAATTATACTTGGAGGCTTAAAAAAACAATATGCTGAACTAAGACATTCATTTTCAAAATATATACAAATCAGGGGCTGAGAGTATGAACAATTGGAAAAATCAGAAAAAGTCTCCCATAAGAATTAGCCAAATCTAACTGGACTAAATCATTTAAGTGTTATTGGAAATCTAGGGTATAGCAGAGGAGATGAAAAAAATGAGGAAAGAAAGGGAAATGAAAGAGTGAAGAAGCAGAAAGAAAAATGGAATCATAAAAAGACAACTAGGAGAAAGGAAAAGAAAAAAGAAAGAAGTATATATGGAAAAGACTGGTAGGCCGTCATTAACAATTACTTAAATGTCAAACAACACCACCAGTGACCAAAACTTCCTACCACAATGATCATATAAAATTAAAATTCTTTTCTAACACAGAGTGAATGGCCTATATTCTCTCCCCAACCACCAAAGTGATTTTTAAAAAATCTCATTCTAACCCACTCAAATGACTTTGAAAGTAGAATATTACTTGAATAACTTGCTTTTTTTTCTTCAGGTTCCTAAGCAAGTTTGAATCTGTTATTTATATGGTTTTATGAAGTGACAACATATGACAAACTAAGTTTGGATCAAGTTTCTCTTGAGAGAACATTTTTTTCACATGTTTAGAAAGTATGGTTATGATTATATTGTTGAAACTCAATAGTACCGAAATTTACAGTACTTGGTTAAAAAAAAAAAAGATATAGACCAGACTTCAAAAATATGCAACACTTTTTTTTTTTAACCAGAAGTTGAATAACGTCAGAGTCTGTGAAACTACAGAGTTATACTCCTTAACCTCATTCTTGCTGATCAGACTACCAAGCGTGTCTGTTAAACTTATATGTGCCCAGTGTGTCTGTTGTCTCTTGGCATACTTATGACTGGATTTTTCCATTGAATACTGCTGCCAGAAAACTTACTTTCCTGGCACCAATGGAGGGGTTAAAATATGCCTCCGGTATAAAATGACAAAAGTGTGTGATACACTCTTATACCAAAGAAAAAATTCACAACTGTATTGTAAAATGTAAAGTTTATAATTATTTGAATTCATCCCAAAGTATACTTACTAGATTTCTGAAATTGTAAAGAATGGAGGAAAAGGTGCAATGAGCCTTAGGATTTAATGGAAAGAGCATTAGAGGCAATGTGTCTCTAGAAAGTCCTGGAAATGAAGTCAAATCTTCACTTCACTTCAAATCTCACCTCAGATATTTACTAGCTCTATGATTTGGTAAATCATTTAACCTCCAGGTCCTCAGATTTCTCATCTATAAAATAAGAAAGTTGGATTCATTAATTTTTGCAGTCTCCTCTAAATCTATGACCCTGTAATTTATTAGCACCCAACTTTGGCCCTTGGGGTATTAGAGACTGTTGCCCTTAGTAACATTTCTGGTACTCATGTTTCTCCACAACCCTTGGAAACAGCTTCTCTTTTCTTCTTTTCTGGCTTGTGGGTTGAAACATCTCTCCCTTAGACCCTTAGACTTCCCTTTGTAAGGTTCTCTTCCCTACCCCACCTCAAAACCTATATCATTCAGTAATGATAGGTAGCATTTACTTGTTTACCTGGGCCTGAAGCTGAATCTCTTCTTCTCCTACCTCATGTTTCTCTCCCTGAGCACAGGTGACCATTCAAAAATGGACAATTCCAAAGTTGTGGCTATCTTCTAGGGACTTGAGAAAGCTGAGATCAGAGAAAGGCCGCTGAGGTGGCAGTAGGAAGACCGTGTGGCTCTTACAAAACTGGTTAATTGCTGACAGGAGAGCAAGAGCAACCTTTGGTCCAATTTGACAAAATTAGAACTTCTCAGAGCTTTTGCTCAGATAATATAAAGCTGAAGTGAAGGTGATATGACTCTTTCATGGTCCTACATCAAATTTGCCAGAAGAATATAATGGAGCTTGTATTTACCATTTAAAGTATTTTGTTTAAACATTTCTTTTGTGGAGAAATAAATAGCTGTTCTAGCTGTAAATTTGGCAAAAAAAATTCTATGGCAGTGGGAGTGGATATAGGGGACAGAGTTATATTTCAGACGATATAATGATCATACCAAAGAGTAAAAGGTATCTGTCTTTCCATATATGTCTGTGGAGGGGTATTTAGGATTTTCTTTTCTTTTATCGAATTGAGATAGATCTAAAGAGCACACACAATTTAGTATATATTTTTATAGTTCCAAATTGCTTTCCATAACGGCTATATCAATTCACTGCTCTATCAACAGTTCATCAATGTGTCTGTTTTCCAACAGCCAGAGAATGTATGCATTTCAAGCATGTTCAAGCCTGACCAAAGATGTGAAAGATGAATGCTGAGTTTGGTTAACAGCAAGAAAGCTAGTTTGGCAAGAAAGTTGAGTATATAATAGGGATGTAATGTAATTTGGAGAAACATTTAGAGCTATTCAAAACCATTATTACTATTCCATATTATTTTAATTAAGTGGAATAAGAAATGGTTTTTACTGACATTTAGTCACCAAAGCAAAGTTTTCAAAAACTAAATTCTCACAATATTTTCTAAATTTTCTGAAATAATATTCAGCTTTGTTCTAGTTTTTTGTACATTATAAATGCACAATGAATGAATGAATGAACTTTTAGAATACTGGAATATTTTCCTTTCTAAAATATTTATTAAATTACATATTAATAAAATATGCTTTATTGTGACAGTATCTCTGTATGAAAATAAATTCAAATTCTTTTAGTTCACTTAACATTTTCTCTGATTCATCTTTATATGTTTGGTGCCCTAGATTCCTGGATGACCATCTATCAATTCTATCAATATATTTCAAATTTCAAAGTGTTTTATGGCCAAATTAGTTTGGTAGCTATTGTTCTAAATGGTTCATTGTTTTCTTCCATTCATCACTCAAAGATAAATTGACAGAATCTGGTTTCCATTCTCATTTCTCTATTAAAGGAAATTTATTCTTTAGATTCATCTTGAACTTCCATATATCCAGCTCCAGTGAACTTTTCTGTCCTGATTATAGAATGATACTAAGTAAGCATTATAATAATAAAAAAAGTAATGAATTTGGAGTCAGAGGTCCTAGATTCCATTTTCAACTTGGCCACTTATTACTCAATGCAAAATCATAGAAGTCGTTTAACTTTTGTGGGACTTAATTACTACATTTGTAAAATTAGGGGATTATATGGCCTGCCGATATTTTTCCTAAAATGCAGCATCTCAAACTGAAAGCAATACTAAAGATGTGGTGTCACCAGAAAAAAAACAACAACAGGGAAGAGCAAAGAGACTTTCATTGCTATTATTCTGGATAACTATACCTTTATTAAAGCAGCCCAAGATTGTAATAATATTTTTTAAATGACCACACTGTTGGCTTTTAAGTCTATGTCTTTACCTACTAAATAAAAAAAAATTAATCAACAATGAACACAGTGAGATCTTCTATTCTCTATATCTCTTACAACAATGTTGAATTAATTTCCCTAAAATTATTTTCATATATCCCATATTTATTTATTTGTATACATGTTAATACAAAATTATTTTAAGTTTTGTTAAATTATCTATCTATATCTATATCTGTAGCTGAAGCTATTGTTTTCCCTCACTAGAATATAAGCTTCTTGAGAACACAAGCTTATTTTTGTCATTGTATTTTTGGCTAGCTCAAAGGCTGACACATATTAGGGGTTTAATAAATAGTTATTGTATGAATCAGTCTACTGAGGAATTATAACACTCTACTAACTGAATGCACTTCCTCTGAATATGAAGCTTTAGACTCACATTTGGCTGCTGATGGCATTGAAACAATCCTGAGATAGAAAGCAAAATTCCCTTCAGACTATGTTTCTCTTAGGAGGAAGAAAGCAGTCCTGTGTATCTTGAAGCCCAGGTCACAGTCATGAATGGAGCCAGATAGAAATGTTTTATTTCATTTGACTTCACTTAAGTAAGCATTTATTAGGAATGTACTAAATGTAAGTTACTGTACAAGATCTGGAGGTTGAAGACAAAAAATGTGATAGTTCCCAGGCTGAAAGAACTTAAATTCTTGTCAGATCTTCATATTATCGTGGAGCAAAATCAACTAAGAGATGGTTGTTCTAGCTCTGGAGGAACATGAACTGAGTTTACACATAGGAAGACACATACCCTTTACCCTACTAGTATGAACATTAAATTAATTTTTGAAGTATCCCCCCCCCATAGGCACTAATTATAAGGATCCATTTTTTGGTCAAATTTAGAACCAAATTGGAAATGTTTAGTTTTAAATTCAGAAATGGAATTTTGTGAACATTTAAGATTTGACTCTGGAAACAATAAGGAAACCAAAAATAGCCTATCATTTTATTCTTTGGGCAATTTCAGGTATAGGGAAGTGTTTTTTTTTTTTTTTTTTAAAGAAATCTTTATTTTTATATCAAATCTCTTTCCATTTAAATAGAAAAATCTTGGGTTATTTTATTTTACATAAACATGGTTCAAATTATATTTTCCTCAAATAACTAAGAATCAAGGACTCTTATTTTATATTTTATAGAACTCATGAAAAGGTTCATGAAGTAATAAAATAAAATAAAAATGCTGTCACATTTTTTCCTCAGGCATTTTTTGAACTTCCTTTCTAGCCAATGGGGATAGGAGGGAGGAGGTGAAAGGAAGCAACAAAGAATGAGGAAGGCTGAAAGGGAAAGCCTCATTTCTCCAAATGTACATGCACAGGGAGTTTTATTGTGCTAGGGTATGGGGTTTCTTTTTTAGGGGCTTCATGGGGAAGAACAAGAACAAGAGAAAATTGCCTGACATGGAATACACTCCTCCTCAATTTGATGGCCATAGTCTTTCCTCAAACATACATTTATGACTCAGCTATCCAGAATAAGCATGAATATACAGAACTGAGGTCATATATATGGGACCTTAGCTTTTTTTGGCCCTTGTGACCTAAGGGCATTTGACTCTAGGACAATAGCCTGCATTTATCCTTCACCTTATATATCCACTAATTTCAAAGCTATTTCTTTAGAGTTAAGAAAAAACAAAGGAACTATACCTTCCAGCAGTTAGTAAGGGCCAATGAACACCACCACATTGACCTGGAAAATAGCAAAATAAAATTGGAGCCTTGTTTCTGTCATGTCTTATGGCATGTCCTTCCTCTTTATGCTTATTTGCAAATGGAAAATGGAAATATTTTTAGCAGATTTTGAGGGTCATGTGTAATTTTAAAGTTGTTATATTTATTAGGATGTTTCAAGTCAATTCAACATTTAGTATTGTGTTATATATAGTTGGTAGCTAGGTGGTGCAATGGATGGAGTGCTGGGTCTAGAGTCAGAAATATTAATCTTCCTGAGTTTAAATTTGATCTCAGCTATTTACTAACTAGGTTATCTCAGGAGATAAATGGAGGTCACTTATCCCCATTTATCTCAGTTTCCTTATCTGTAAAATGTGCAGAAACAGGAAATGGCAAATCACTTCAATGTCTTCAATGCCTAGAAAACTCCAAATGGTGTCACAAAGAATCAGATGCAACTAAAACAAATGAACAAAAAAATACAACTTATTAAATATCATATGTAATACATTTCATGATATACCATTGAATGTGCATGTTTTCTCCCATGAAGGAGTATAAGCCACTTGAGGTCAAGGATCTTTGTTTTCTCAGTGCCTATAATGATTTCTGACACATAATGAATAACCCCTTAATAAATGTTGCTGATTGATTGATTATATATTCCTAATTGGCAGTTAGATTTTATCAGGAAAAGTTGCTGTAAAATATGAAAAGTATTATTATTAATACTCTATTAATCTACAGGAATGATTGGTCCATGCCAAGAATTTGTAAAAAAAAATTTCTACTTGTAAGGTCTTTTTCACATCATTATACCTAAATTCAGCTTGAAGGTTATTGACCATAAGAAGTATTGTTGAGGGGGGTGTTTCTGCTCCTTTCTATGAATTACATGAAAAACAAAGTTTTAATAAGCATGGCATTTTCATGAGCAGATCCTGGGTTCAGATTTAATTTCTTTTAAGCTACTTTATGACTTTGCTATAAATTCTTTGACCTCTACTTTTTTCATTGCAAAGCTATAGCTAAGGTAAGCAACTGGACTTGTATTTCAGGGATCTGAATTTTAGAGGGTGCTATGGAAGCACAGAAATAACAGCGGTTAGCTCTCAGTCAACAGCAATAATTAATTCAAATAAAAATGTACTATATGATAGGCTAAACTTAACTCCTTCCCTCCTTGTTTTCTTCAGTAATATCCTCTCCCTGGTGTTTTATGTAATCTATCTTCCCCTTACAAATACACCAGAATAGTGGCCCTGGTTAGTTGTTATGCTCCAAGAAGACCAAAATGACGTCACAGTTGGGATTAAGGTACTGTCTGTCCAACTAAAGCTGATTAAGTCAGTACAAGCTCAGTAAGTTCTATCACAGATCAGACACAAATAGCCTATGTGAGTATTTAGAGTGAAAATGTCTCTAAATTTGTGCATCTTGCATTTATTTTGAGAGGATAATGGCCATACCTTCAGGTAAGAGCAAATTCTGTAATATCTGCTCTGGAGTTTAGGGTATTTGCCCCAAGTACAAAATTTTTTAACAATGTCATTCATACATTTTAAATTGGTACAATATTATATATAGGACTTTTCATATCAGTTATACCATATCTTACAAATTTCTCCCCTAAATGAAAACATCTATATAATTCTCCCCTGCTCTTCCAGAGAAATCATTATGATCACTGAAAATAGTTCTATTGGCATCATCTTCCTCCCAAAACCCACTAGCATTTGGTGTGGGTGTCTGCCTAGTAACCTAAGCATTATCAAATTATTCTGTAAAAGACTGCTGTTTCTATAAGATTTCTGGCTCCTGAAACTTTTTTTTTTAAACTGCAAAAGTTTATTTGGCTGCTGAATAAAACTGTGCCAGTTAAAAATCTGGGGCAGCTATATAACAAATATCCTAACTCTTAAAAATAAAGCTAAACGAACAGATGGAAACTTTGTACATTTGAGCATATTATAGTACTGGAAGCAATCTCGTTGTAGAGATGGGGAAATTGAGTCTCAGCCAGGTTAAAGGAGTTTGCTAAGGATGACAAATAATAATAATTTGCAGAACTAGGATCCAAAATTAGGTATTCTGGCTCTAAATCTAGAAACCAAAGAGATGCTAAAAATATTTGATTGAAACAATATTCTTTACTATCATATTAAGATTGGCAGATATGATTTCTTAATTGCTATTTCTTAAATATTTTAATTTGATCAACTGAGAATAATTTAATCTTCTCTTTGAGGAAATTTCTCTTCTACATAGTTTTAATAATAATAAAAATCCATAAATGTCTTTTTTAGGAGTCCCAGAAAGCTACAAGTACATTTGAAGGAATTCACCCACATACAAAAGAGCAGATGCAGTTGTGGTACAGACTCCAAAACGATCAAAGTGGGGCATAACCATTGTTTTCTCAATTAGTATTGCATTTCAAACAAAGTGAAGTGTGAATTCTTTTGACTACTTTCAAAAAGTGACCGTTCTTAAGAATTCAGTATCATCAGAATCTGCTTTGCAGTCTGAATCATCTCTCGCAAACCCCAGGCAATTTGCTTTATCCTGTGACTCACAGGGTCAAAACCCAGAACAATACATAGCTATGAGCTTCATTAGAACTACATTGACAGTTGTCCTCCCCTTCCTCTCTCCCTACTTGCCCCCAACTTTTGAACCCTCCACCCTCAGCCCCCAGCTCTACTGTCACTTTAAAAAGTCATCCAATAAATTGGTCATACCTATCAGAATTACCCTTAGGCAAAAAAGACAATATTTGATGGATTGAGACTTGGGTGTTTTTTTCCATCAATTGATATAATACTTCAAGATACATTAATACCTTCCAAGGCCACATAAGAAATCAAAGATTTTTTATTTTATTGTCAGGCTATTTGAAAAAAAGGACATATTTCCATAATTGCTAGCATAGACTGTTAGAAACAAGAGAAGATCCCATAGAGCTTTTTCACCAACAAGGAAGACTTTGACATTGATGCTCAGGAAACAAGGTAGCTTGAGTTAAACAATGCAGGCGACCCAAGTGTTACTTTAGTTTCTTCTTGGACATAATCAATGGTCCACATCACAGCTGTAGTTTTAATGATTGATCTAGGGGAGCCACCACTAGCTATATCTTCGCAAATGATTTCAAGATCTTAGCTGTAGAACCAAGTGAGGTCCCTTGAGGAAATGAATTTAATACTTTAAGGAGAACCATATTTTGAAGGTTCACATATAGATCACAAATTGTCAGGCATGAGTGTGTGTGTCTTTGCCCACGTCTGGTGTGAGCCATACAGAACTCACATTTCCAACCCTTTGATTACCTACTGTCTTGTCCCCGTCTGGATAACTTTTCAGAAGCTGCCAGAGCTTTTACTATTTAATTGGTGTTGACACCTTTTGAAGCCATGCCTTGAGGCACTAAGGGTCACTGTCTGCTTTTTCTGTTTCTCTCAGAGTGCCTCCACTAGGTTACCTTGCAGCCTGTGGTGCGGTGTTGGCCCCTGCACTTTTTATTCATATTCCTACTTGTTCTGGGTCCTGTTACAAGAGCCCTTGTTAAATGCCCAGCAGGCAGCACTGAATGGAGATTTTTGACTATGTGGGATTTAAGGCCTCTGGCAATAATGGAGAATAAACCATAAATATAAAAGTATCCCTGTAGTGGCTTGTGTTGTAATCACCAAAGATTTATTCCATGGGACCTCAGTCCTAAGTTATTCTTTGTATATAAACTTGACTGAAGGCTTCACGATGAGCTTTGTGCCTTTCCATTCTTGGTGATTCTCTTCTGTGATTGTTTCTCTGCCATTGCTTCCAATTTGTCCTGCATCTTCTTCTTTGTTATAGCAGGTCTTTTGTATTAGAAATCATGTCACAATTTTGATTTGTCCTCTCTAAACAAGTCCAACTTTAAGCAAGATACCAACAAAATGGAGCTCTACCTTGTTTCTCTGGCTCCAGTTCCAGAGAATTGTATTTATATCCCCAAGACCCATCTTTTAAAAGGTTATTTAGTACTTGTCTCTCAAGGGTTTGGGAGCTGAGTAATTGTCACTTTCACAAAACCTCCACTCATTTGGCTGTAGTCTCAAAGTTCTCTGTCAGTTTTGTCAAGTGCTTCTGACTGTATAGAATGTCCAAAGAAAACTGCCTGTTCCCAAAATCCATTTTGAAAAACCACTTATCTGTAAAAATAGTCAGATATTCTGGGGACTTTTGCCCTTATCTTGGCATCAACTGCCATACCTTGTACATTGAGTATAACAAGAACTGAGACACAAATAAGACAATTCCCCCAAAAGTACTGACAACAGCCATGTCATAATGCTTATCCTGAACATAAATACAGAAGGGAAAAATAGTGTTGAATTCTGTCAATATTGATATGGCTGTCCTTAAAAAGAAAACAGATTCAACATTACCCTAAATGTTCAGTTGATGGCACAAAATATTTTAAACTCAAATCCAAATATATTGACTTTAAGGAAGGCATTTCCAATTGTGTGTGTGTGTGTGTGTGTGTGTGTGTGTGTGTGTGTGTGTGTATGTGTGTGTGTGTGTGTGTAAAGTTGAAAGGGGATGAAGGGGGT
The DNA here is from genome assembly GCF_048593235.1 of Sminthopsis crassicaudata. NCBI lineage: Eukaryota > Metazoa > Chordata > Mammalia > Dasyuromorphia > Dasyuridae > Sminthopsis > Sminthopsis crassicaudata. Next base: position 93,009,669 of record NC_133620.1, on the reverse strand, counting down.
AAATAAGGACCTGTGATTTTATCAGTGAAGGGAAATTTCAGCATGATAACCTCCTCCACCAAAAGGAATAGTAACTTTATGTAATTTATCAGAGTTGCTTGGACCTGGGCCACTGAGCCAAGTTGTGACTTGCCTATAGTTACCTCCTGGTTTGCATCAGAGGCAAGACTTGAATCCAGGCTATTTAAACATCCACTATTGCCAAAATATTTTTCATTATAAAAATAGTTATTGATAAATAAAGAGAAAAATTATTGTTATAAATATTATCATGCATTCAAATGACTAATTTCTTATTTAGTCCAAAATTTTGGTGGAGGAAAATTCAAAATACTCCATAAATCTCAAAGCTCTCTCTCTCTATAACACCTATTGACACTATTAGTAACAGCAACAGCATTTATTATTATGAATATAATTTTATTGCAAGACTTGTCAGTGTCTTCCAGTTTAGGCAAGCATTGATTAATTTCCTTAAAAAGAAGAGAATCCTAAATAAAACAAAACAAATAAGAAAATAGGATTTCTAGAAAATTATTTAGACTAGAGAAGAAAAAATTAAGAGTAAATTTTAATATTTATTTCATGAAGTGACTTCCTTTATGGGAAAATTATTCTCCATATTTGTCCAAGATAGACCAAGAAGAAACTAGAAGGAGAATGGGGAATAAGCACTTATATAGCACCTACATGTCAGGCACTATTCTAAACTCTTTAGAAATATTATTTCAATTAATCCTTA